>NC_140539.1:2777626-3075126 GCF_057382185.1 Mchenga conophoros | reverse complement strand
ATCCAAATTTAGGAGCACACATATCCCCAACAATGAATATAGGATTACATTCCTACCCGAGAAAAACGTCTTGAAAAGAGAGCTCTGTCAGGGGTCTCAACAACTATGACATTTGGTTCAAACAGAAATGTGAAAAGTTGTTTTTTCCATTTATTGAAAAACATGCTCATTTTTCTTCTTTATTTATTCTCTTCTGGGGTTCCCGTAGTGGATCACTAGTGTCCTCTTTTGTCACATTCACCCTGTCCATGTCCTCTCTGATCCATAAACGTAATCAGTGGTCTTCCTCTTTTTCCTCCTACCTGGCACCTTTGGCTTTAACGTTCCTTTTTCAACTATATCCACTAGTCTTCATCTACACCTGTGGAAACCATCTAAGCCTTCCCTCTATAACCTTGTCTTCAAACCACATAACTCGACCTGTACCTGTTGCCTGAGCTGTGTTATTCATTTCTGTTCCGGTCCATCCTGGTCACTCCCAACAAAAATCTTGACATATTCAACTCTGCCGTGTGGTCTTAATCAATTATAGATTATAGATTTCTTTTATTTCAGGATTCTTTAAATAGATGTTTTCTATAAGCTTTAGGACCATTTGCAGAGGAATGGTTTACCTGAAGAGTTTCAGTCAGGATTAGGAGCTCATCGCTGCGCTAGTGAATGTTACTAATCATCTTTTTATGGCCTCAGACAGTGGACTCCTCTTTGTGCTGATTCATCTAGACTTCAGTACCACTGATCACAACACTTTATTACAGACACTATAATACACAGTCTATGTTAAAGGAAATGTGCACACTAACTTGAATCTTCCTCAAGCACAAAAGTTGAATCCCTAGAAAACTACGCATAAATGTATGTGAATGTATGAAGCTAAACGACGCGTGTGGGATACTTCCAAAAGAAGTGAGTTAAATGCACTGCCATTAACAAAGCTTTTCATCTAATATGGATTACTTAAGTAATAACAACATGCAAGTACAAGCTAGACGATTAGCTCATATTAGGGTATAACATTTGCTACAAAGTGAAACATCAATTGAAAAAAATTAGAGCCTGGTCACAGTGGCACATCATACGGCCACGTACTGGATCATCCAGTGAAAAGTCCACATTCGTGGTAGCTTACTTTGACTTTAACAGGAACACAATATTTCTGCTGTTTGCTGTGTAATCAACCTACCAAAGGTTACAGTTACTGTCACTGTAACAACATTCCAAAAGTGTAACATTGTGTCTAATAGTGATCTAAACAATGTGCTGCTATCTGATAGGCCTTTCAGACTTATATATCTTCTACTCAAATTGGCTTTCCTGGATCCTATTTCACTTTTTTTTCTTACTGCAGCCCTAAACAGTTTGCTTGCACCAATCCAGCCCTTTGTGTTGTTTTAATACAGAGCTGTTTTCTGTCTGAGTGCCTACTAAATGCCACAGTTTTTCATTTCGGGCTTTTGAATAAATGACCACTGCCTCTTTTTCATTTCTTATGGGGACCTATTGTGGCATCATAGAACACTATGCTGTATTTCTACCCAGTTATGGAGGTTGGAGGAGGGGGTGGATTGTGTATGAGTAAGTCAGTTTTGTAAATAACACTAAGGGTATTTATTTGTGCTGCATTGCATCTCCAGTAAACAGTGGATAACACTAGTTTATATTTGGATTGGACTACTTCCCAGAAAAAATATTAGAATCAAGGCGAAAGAATGACGGCGAGGAAGGAAGTGAACAAATTCTGTGTGATTGATAAAGGCCTGTGACCCTTTCACACACAGTCTGTAACACACAAATGACTGGGCATGCACACACACTTATAGTCACATACACTTACACACACAGGCGGTGACACACACAAACCCTGTAATTGAATATCGTGCAGAAAGCAAACATTCTCCTGTAAACATATCATCTGTCACCTCTACAGCTTAATCCATATTCTTTATGCCAAATGGAGAAACACACCCGCACACACACAACCCTGCAGCCTGTCAAACAAACAAATGAGGCTGGAGCCCCTGTGAAAGTCATCACCATGACCATCCCAGCTTCATCATCACGTTAGCCTGCTCCATTACACAGCAACACGATCCAGCCTGAAATCAATTAGCTGGCCATGCTAGCACTGTGAAGTGTACACTCCCCAATCTTTGTTTTGGTTTGATGGAAAACAATGTCTAGCGCCCAGAAGGGAATTTTAGTTGTGTGGGCGCCACGTCTCTGACCAGATGAAAGATGCTTTGTACTGGCTCTGCGATGACGCTGAGTGAGGCAAAATGATGACTTTGGTTGTTTGTTTATCTGCAGTGTAGTTTCAAGAACTGATAAAACATTTCTAATAATGTTTCTTTTTTGTTTTAAATCACAAAAATGATGTCAGTACGATAGAGCGTCATTTCAATCGACCTAATATCTGCTCAGATTTTAATGATGTGCTATCATGCAGATCATTAGTTAATTAGTGAATTAGACAAGTAAAATGTCATTTAGACTAAAGACAATGAAGTAAAGTTTCAGCACACAATATGGGCACTATACAACCAACCAGAGTAGCAATCAGGTGTGTTCACTTACATCTTCAACGAGTCCCTGGCGAAGTCTGTGGTCCCCACATGCTTCAAAAGATCCACCATCATCCCTGTGCCCAAGAACAGCAAACCCTCATCCCTGAACGATTACTGGCCAGTTGCACTGACCTCAGTAGTAATGAAGGTGTTTGAGAGGCTGCTGAAGAACATCATCTCCTCCTCCATCCCAGACACCACAGATCCGCTGCAGTTCGCCTACAGATCCAACAGATCCACAGAGGATGCCATCGCCCATGTCCTACACACCACTCTCAGCCATGTGGACAAGAAACAGGGTAACTATGTGCGAATGCTGTTTGTTGATTACAGTTCAGCATTTAACACAATAGTGCCCTGCAGACTGTTCACAAAGCTGAGGGATCTGGGACTTAACAGCCGTCTGTGTGCATGGGTCTTGGACTTCCTCACTGGCAGAACTCAGGTGGTGAGGGTGGGCAGGTGCTTCTCCAACAGCATCACCATCAACACAGGAGCACCTCAGGGATGTGTCCTCTCGCCACTGCTCTACTCCCTCTACACTTCAGACTGTGTGGCCACCCACGGCTCCAACACCATTGTGAAGTTTGCTGACGACACAGTGGTGTTGGGTGCCATCTCCAACAACGATGAGGTGGCCTACATGGATGAAGTGAAGAATCTGGCATCGTGGTGCCAGGACAACCACCTCCAGCTGAACGTCAGCAAGACCAAGGAGCTGGTGGTGGACTTCAGAAGGGGTCAGCACAGAGACTACAAGCCCATTATCATCAATGGAGCTCCAGTGGAGAGGGTGCAGTCCTTCAAGTATCTTGGTGTCCACATCTCCTCAGACCTGACATGGGCTGCCCACATTCAGGTCCAGACCAAAAAGGCTAGGCAGCGCCTGTACCACCTACGACAACTGAGGAAGTTCAGGGTCTCTCCAAAGATCCTCAGGATTTTCTATACAGGCGCTGTGGAGAGCATCCTCACACAGAACATGACATCGTGGTTTGGGAACAGCTGTGTGAAGGACCAAAAAGCTCTCCAGAGAGTGATCCGTACAGCAGAACGCTGCTGCAGGATTGCTCTCCCCCCGCTTCAGGACACCTACACCAGGAGATGCCGGACTAGAGCAGCGCAGATACTGAAGGACCCGTCCCATCCTGGCAACAAACTGTTCCAACTTCTGCAATCTGGTAGAAGGTTCCGCATCTTCCGGGCAAGGACAGAGAGACTCAAGAGGAGCTTCTATCCCCAAGCCATCCGTGCCCTAAACACACACACCCGCCCTCTCACATCATCTATAATTGACTGAGACAGGACTCTTCCAGACACTAAACCAAGGCACAATGTACATTTCAATTCCTTTAATTTTAAATATGTTTATATTGTCTATCCTGTAAAATAGTCAGATGTCTATTCATATTAATGTACAGAATTCACCTGCTTGCTGCTACTGCTGCACATTCACCCAGTGTATATACTATATATATATATATATATATATATATAATGTTCTTCCTCTACACCCCCCCCCCCCAATTTTTGCACATGTCGAGGAGCGTGTCAGGCTACATTTCACTGTGTGTTATACTTGTATAACTATGCATGTGACAAATAAAGAGCCTTGAACCTTGAACCTTGAATTAATTAGCTGTTAAAGCAGGGGTGGGCAATTCCAGGCCCCGAGGGCCGGTGTCCTGCAGGTTTTAGATCTCACCTTGGGTCAACACACCTGAATCACATGATTAGTTCGTTACCAGGCCTCTGGAGAACTGCAGGAGCTAATTTAGCCATTTAAATCAGCTGTGTTAGTTCAAGGACACATCTAAAACCTGCAGGGACACCGGCCTTCGAGGCCTGGAGTTGCCCACCCCTGTGTTAAAGTGTCTTTATTGAAATCATAATGGTCTTTTGCCAGATTTGATTGCAGACTTTTTATTTTAATAGACAAATTAAGCATGGCATGCCAATAGTTCCACAGCATAGAGCTCTCATTTTTTCATCAGAATTAAATATTTTACAATAATCACCATTTGTTTTACTTATAACTCAGCATTAGTTAAGTTTGGCATGTTAATCGCCAACTTAATTTTGCTGATTTTTGAGAGAACATAACGGTGCACACTTTTAATCCTTAATTGAATTAAATTCAGGTACTTTACACTATTAGAAAGAAAACCCCAGAAAAACTCCCTTTAAACAGAAAGAAATTTGTGGTACAGGCTCAGGACGTGGGCAGCCAACAAATAATACTTCCTTTAGGCTGATTTATATTCGCTATGTTGCTGCCAAATTAAGCTACTGCTTTCTTCTTTCAAGAATAAGAAAATGAACATTTTAATTAAACTAATGTATTGGAAACAAAACAAAACAAAAAACAAAATGAAGGTTTCAGAGTGAACTGATCAAAACTCTGGACTGAAGTCTGAGATGCTGTGGCATCACCTTAACCCTGTATTTACCAAGGACCTGTTGACCCGTCGATTTTACAAGCATTTTGTAATTTACCCTAACTCCATTACTATTTGTGCTAGAGACAAAATTCAGATGGTTTCAGAAGGAAGAGAAGTTGCGCTTTTTTATTAGTCCTTTATTTATCCAGGTAAAAAATCTCATTGAGATTAAAAATCTCATTTCCAAGACAGACCTGGCTTTAAACCGATTTGGTGTATCATAGGCAAGGCACGGCACTCACAAGGCACTTCTGTCTGAACATGCACAGGTGCGCTTCACATTATCATAATCCTCATTTTGGGCTAGAAAGAAAATTCAAAGGGTTCCTAAAAGATGAGAACTTTGTCTAATATTAACATTTTCTTAATGATATGAAACATAGAAGTGTGGTAAATATTAAAAAAAAATCAGGACAAATACTTTTTCACTACACTGTGTGTACTGTTTCATGTAGAAGCAGAAGTTTACCCGTACCCTTTCCATGAAGTGAAATGTTGTGTTTTACATTTTCTTATTAAATTTTGCACCTCTTCAAGGACATAAAATGAATAACAATATATGCCAAGGAAAAGCATGATTGATTGTGACACAGTTAGGACGACACTGACATCTTAGAATTGGAACTCGGCAGCATGGCGGTTGAATAATCACAGGAAGGAAACAACACTCGGAAAGACGTGTCACAGCAGCAGCGATACAATTCAGAATTCTTGCTCAAATCTTCCGAGGATGGACGATTGAGGCTGCATCAAGACATTTTACTCAGGCAACCTTAATTTTACTACTCGTTTCACCTCCACGCCATCTTTTCCTGCAACAATCATCAGCGCAGCAGAACCTTTAAAAGACCTAGGCACAAGCCATGCAGCATGACCGACTGCCTGCCCGATTTGGACACAAAGCTCTTTCCAACAGGTTGGCAAAAAAGAAAGCAGTGCTATTTTTACTCTATATGTGCCAAACAAGCATGTCAGTACAGTAAGTCCCCTAATCACAGTCAGCTGTTCTCTATCAGCACAATTATTTTCCTCTTCCTTGGCTCTTTAAATCTGCAGTAGGCGTGAGTCAGAAATATACTCCAAATTTTATCTGCCACATAAATCTATTTCATGTCCCACTTGAGCGTTCGTGTTTCTGTTTGTGCGAGTCGCACATAAACATCTGACTGTTTGCCGCTGCTTCCTGTTTGTGGCCTCATATTTGAACCCTGAAAAGATTTGTTTCGTACTTGTCATTGTCTTGTGCCACATGTTCTCAAAATCAGACTTTGTTTCACCAATGCAAAGGCATATTTTTGGAAGTTTCTAACTATAATTCTGATTGGCTGTCTAAACAGTATCTGTGATCTCTTGAACTGTAACTGTAACTATCCTCATAATCTGGTTTTGGGTTTAAAAGTACCCTACAATAAATATGGCACTGCATGCTGTACAAACATTTCAGTCGTTTGGGTCTCAGGCTGACATTTGACAGAAATCTGCAACAAACGTTATTATTACAACTTTTGATCAGTTGTAGGTCAGACTTGGGCTTCAAGGAAACCTCTGTTTGGTCGCATGTGAACATGGGAGGAGATGATGCCAAGAAGGACACCATAGATTACTTAAAACCTCATACTGAGCAAAGAAGTGGCGTCTAATTTGGAACACCTCAAATTAACTTAGTGGGTGGTAGTGTGTGCATGTGTGTGTGCATGTGTGTGTACGAGAGAGAGTGTGTGTGTGCATGTGTGTGTGCGAGAGAGAACGAGATAGTGTGTGTGTGTGTTGGGTATTCAGTGGACTCAATTAACTACACACAGGTTAATGCATCCTCACGTCTGAATACTGTATGTTTTCGTATATACGTGTGTGTGTGTGTGTGTGTGTGTGTGTAGCAGTGAGTAAAGTGCCTTAAGGCAGACCGTGGTATTGATGGAGATTACTAACACTTAGCTGACACCACTGAGACTGCAAAGGGAGTAAATGATTTAGAAGCACTGGCCTTAATGTAATGAAAGAAAGACCCTGCCTGTCAAGAACACACGCACGCACTCCCATATTACCTACCTATGGGTGGGTGCTAATCCTGTGAGCTTACATCTCCATTAACACTAACCCTGCACCACAAACCTACTCTGCCAGCTAGCTAGCACTTTGTGTCTCCCCGAGGATATCAGTGACCCTCTCTCAGTCTTTCTCTGGTAGGCGCACAGACACACAGCCCAAAGGGATGTCAGTATGTGTTCACAGCATAGTCATCCCAGAATGTATGGGTGATAGTTTATTAAAAGTGGGTTTTGGCCAAGTTAAAGCCATAGAATGTAAATGATGCTGTATTTGGGTATAAATTAATGTTTTAATTTGCAGCAGCCCTGTTTCAAAAAATCCAATTACAACTCAGCTCAGCAATAAAAACATAATGTTGATCATATAAAGAAAACAGTCTGTATCAAACTTGTTAAATGTTTTCTGATAATGGGCTAGTTTGTCCAGTTACTTTTGACAGCTAAAATAGGTGACTGGATGAATGGCTTTACCAGTTAATCCAAGGCATGGGGCACCTTTGTTAAACCTTTGCATTCAAGCTGTGTTTCAGTCAGTTTGTGTGCATGAAATGTCTTTTCAGTATCAAATCCAGGCTATTTCCAAAATTGTACTATGGAGTCAGTAGAAAATGAGATTTGAGTAAAATTAATCAAATTTTGTTTGATTCGTTCCTTTTTTGTCACCAGTTTGTGCAGCAATTAAGAGAAAGTGAAGATAAAACCTCCCAATGAAATGTGCTCCAAAATCATACCTGCTGTTGTAAATGACCATCGTTTGAAGTGACACTTCTGACCCAGTCTCACCAGATACTGGCTGTCCTAAGACAAAAACAGGATTTGCTGCATAGCCGTGGTATTGAATAACATTAGATTCTAGACATGTGCCTCATAAATATATAACTGAACGTACATCCCAGCAGAGCTGATTTATGATCTGTTTGTAGGTAACAGACTGTGTGTGTTTTCCCAGTGTCTGAATTCTCAGTACCACCACTGAATCTCACACACACACTCACACTGTTACATATTATACAGCACCATAATAAAGGAATTAGTTCAACCAGCCCCCTTGCAGTAAAGCCTAATTGAATTAGCGCTAACTAGGCATTAGGCCCTTTACTGCACAGGTAACCCAGAAACAGTGGCATGAGCACTCAGGACATTATACATTTGTGTGTGTGTTTGCATGTCTGTGCGTGTACGTGTGACTGGAGTTCAACCATGTGAGACTCACTTAAGCTTCATAACCTTTAAATGAGGACACGTTTTCAGTATTGTTTCTCCTTTAAAGGGCGAGTTCATTTGTAAACTGGGTTCACAGTTAAAGATGTTTTTGGTGCCTGACACAAAGGGTGGAAAAGCCACCAGATTAGATTTACTGCAAAGTGCGATGGCTTGCAAATAAGAATCATTTACAACAAGACAATTAGGTTAAGATATAGATTACTATTCTCATTTCTTTACATAGCACCCGCAGTAGTAAAAACATTGGTAATAGATATGACCGGCTATAGGGCTGCTCTGCTCTGATTGGTTATTGTCATCCAGCCATAGCAATTCTTTTACTCTGAGCCTTTTTTCCATACCTGCACAATTTAATCTGAAAACAACAGACAGTTTATTTATTTTGTTTTATTTTTCTTTCCCTTTTTTACTTTAGTGAAACTAAAAACAGGATTAGTTTTGTTATGTGATTTCCATTTAGATCAGGAGTCTCAAACTTAAATGAGCTGTGGGCCATTGCTGTGGCCATCTCACCGGAGGCCCACTTTAGTTTTCAAGTAGTACAAAACAAACAAAAAAACACCCACAAATATTTACCAAAATGCCGTGTTTTGTTTGTTTGTTTTAGATTTGAACTATTGTATAAGAAGACAAAACTGCGAACGCAGATTTACACTAACTGAAGCCTTTCATCGAACGACCAAATAAACACACTGGTCCTCTCCTTCTGTCCTCACACGTGGCGGCGCGTCTGTTATCATTTTGTTCATATTTAACCAAATCAAACTGCAGACATTATTGTTTATTTGTGACTCTGTCAGTGAACTAACACAGCCGATCCTTCAGCATGTTTGTGCTCTCTGCTCATATCGTCTCCATATTCAATCATTTTTGGCTTTTTAAAGAACTTATTTTAACATAACTCTGGACAACAAACAAAAAAAGTCACTTCAAGGGACAAACTGCATTATATTTCTTCACGTCAATGTATGGGCCGCAAGTAGGGGTGACGCGGGCTGCAAGTGGCCCCTGGGCCGCAAGTTTGACACCCCTGATTTAGATAGGTAAAAAAAAAAAAATCCACATAAAGGGGTAGATGTGAACCTTCCCCTACCCTAAACTGATAACTGGAGACTTGGTGGACATTAAAAGCTTAAAATGAATTTGTTTTTGTTTTGCTGCATCTAATCTCAGTAAACATCCTCAGTTTGACGGTCTACAGTAATATTTTAAAGCACTCATTCTGGCGTATCTCTTTGAGAGGTGACTGTGACGTGCACGCATGCTGTTGCAGCATGATTAAATCTTTAAGTAAAGTAGCACTGACTGGAGGGATAAGTAGGGCCAGTATGTGAGGGCTAACAGCTGGGTGGAGAGTGGCTTTTAATCCTGCTGGGTTTAACATCATGAGTGAACAACAACAATCTTCCTCCAGCCACTGAATCATCTTTTCATTTCCAAAGATTTACAGGCAGAAATTAAAAAATGGAGGTCAGAGGTCAATAAAAACATGCTGATGCTTGTGCTGCTTATAAAAACACAGTGAAAAGATAAAGTTGTATTAATTAAATTTGCATTTAAAATAAAGACGGTATGCACAGTATTACTTCATTAAAACAACAAAGTTAGAACTCTGCCAGTGTTTGCACAGATCAGGATGAAAGTGCGCGAAAGTATAGACAGTTTTGCTTTTTTAGCACAAATTAGTCAATAAGTATCATTTAGGGGTGAAAGTTAAGAAATTCTTCATTGTCAACGAGAAACATGAGAGCTAGTTAGGTAACGTGAGCTAATGTTGAGCCATTGCTTGTTTTCTTTAGTGTCAGTGACCTTAGTGATCTAGAGCAGTAGTGATAAACACACACTTTATGGAATGATTTAATCATAACTTATTCCCAACGTGAGTTCAGATCACCTAATGTGGACAGCCGAAGCCGAAAACTAAAGGAGAGAATAACTATAATATAAATGGTTTAAGATTTTCTTTCAAAAAAATGACCAGTTGCATTCCCATGTGTGCATTTAAAAAGTTTTTGAGTACAGTGATGTGGTCAGTGTGATGATGGACAAAATCCACAGTCCGTTTTGTGGAAACAATGCATTCTTAGGCTCACGTGAGGCTTTAACACGTGCATTTAGTGAAGGGAAAGGGGTCATTTTCAGAGTTACAGTCTTTTTAGCAGAAAATACAGTCTACTTTTTAGTTGACAGGGAAACAGGAAATGTTGCACTGAAATAACTGTATATTATGACGGGACAAATTTGTCTTAGCAGTAAAGCCTCATATTAGCTATAATTGAATGTTACATTTTTACACAAAGAGAGGATGAGGGAACTTTATCATTCGTAAGAAGCAGACGCAAATAGTTTTCTCCCAAAAAAGAAAAACAGGTCTGCTGATACTGTTGAAGAGATTTATACCTTCTGAGCTTCTCTGCCATCTATCATTGGTCGTTTCAGCCTAAAGCTATTGGCCTTCAAATACCGATATTGGTCAAAGCCTGCCCTGATAAACCTAAAGCTCCTCCTAACCTTCTGCCATGCTCTTATCATCCAGAAAAGCCACACCAGTCAAAACCTTTGATCTGCCTGGCTCACTTGCTATCAGGAAGCAGACGGCTATGTACTCCTGTATTGCTCCCTTCCTGATTTCTTAGTTTTTTGCGTGTTTGTCACACTTCATATAAAAAATAAAATACAACATATTTTGGTAATCTGAAAACATTTAAGTGTGACAAATTTGCAAGAACCCTAAAGTACACTGCATGTTTGTTGTGTGCGTCTGTGTGCATGTGTGGTTGAGTGTGCATGTGCATCCTGAGGCCTGGCAGATCTCAGCTCCGCTGTAGGCCAGTGACAGGTGCTAATGCTGAGGCGAGAGGTTACACGAGCCTCCGTTCTCCCTGCTCTGATAACACTGAGCAAAAGCATACAATCAGACACACACACACGGCGGCTTAGCTTCCTGATAACTTCACTTCAGCAGCGGCTTGTGTGTTTATGCGTGTTGCACCGATGGATCGTTTTGCACAGATTCTCCTGAAGCTCCCCCGAGCCTTACTTTCAAACCTTTGTAAAAGCCTGTGTTTTGCAATAGAGGTGAGATGTTATTATGCTTTGCACATTGCTGGATTTGATGCTGGATAACTGGGTTGTGAGTGTGTCTTTGTAAAGGCTGAATTGAATTTTGTAGTTGTAAAGAGCTTAGTGTTGCAGAGCAAAGTGTGCCTCATTGCTTATAAAGATACAACTCACTAAAATCACCAGCTGACCATGGGATTGCCAAACGGTTACGCTTTCATTAGATCATTTTTTCCTAAGATGTTCACACAAGTCTGGTGGCTTTATGGGGTCAATGATGATAACGTGATATGAATTTTAATCTTTGGATGCACTTCTTTCAATTGAGTGTAACAAAGTGTGGCATTAGCAGGTAAACAAACAATTGATTGAATTTATTTACCCTCTCCAGAAGCTGCTTGTGTTAACATATCGGTCCTCGTTTTTATATTTACCAGTGATCTATCTATATCCATCTGTTTCTTCTGTACTTGAAGCCTGGACACACGGATTGGATGTTAATCTTTCCAAGAAAACAAAGATCTCTTCTGTCCTGGTCTTCACTTTTTCCTTTGATCCCATCCTGTCTGTGTCTCATTGGGGTTTTCCTGATACCCACAAGACCACTAAGGAACCTCCCTGTATGTGTCCACTTGTCTAAATCAGAGTGTGTAGAAGAAGTGTGAAGCAGCATTCATCTTTTTAGATTTGTTCAGCAAATTTATTAACCCAAAGGATTTCTTTGTGTTAACTTTGAACAGACAAAGGTCAGGGGTATTTCAAGTCATGAAGCCTTTAGTGTCATGAGTTCTCTAAATTTCACGCAGATTTCTCCAAGGAGCTCATTAAAGTTTCACTTAATTTACTGAACTTATTTTATTAATCCTCTGAGGCGAATGTAATTATCTAGTGCTGAACTAGTTCCCTGTGTTTCTTGTGTGGGGTGTTTTGAATTTTTTTTAACTCCGTAACATTTTAGATGTTTTTTTGTCAAAAACAAAAAGATGTGCAATAACTCCTTTAAAAAATGAGATACCAATATTTATTTATACTGTAACAGTTGCTGGAATCAGGGATTGTGTAAAATGGCAGGATCTGTGTAAGCACTGATCATATGGTGTGTGTGTGTGTTACCAGTTCAACATTTGGACAGACGTTGGGTGGATGAACTGTTTTGCACTAAAGTTTGTAGAAGCTGTGATGAAGCTGTGATGAAGCTTGACAAAGCGATTTGTTGGAGTCTCCAAATGGCCTTAACAGATACTAAGCTCAGACCAAAATCTAACCTGCCACTACCAACACATTTCTTATGTATGTGACTGATTCAAAGCTCAAAGTTCACTTTCTACCTGTTAAAATAAATATCAGTCTCGTTCAGTTTTTTTAGGTAATTTTGGTCCTCTGTAGCTCGAAAGGACAGTTGAAAAACTGCAAAACTGAATAGATCTTCATGTCTTTTAAATCCTGTTTGAGGGGCAGTACAGCTGGAGTTCATGTTGTCATTTATAGCCATCTCTACTCATTTCTGTAGTGCTCTTTGTAGGGTAGTCTTAAATTATTTTCCCACCTCATTGTGGCTTTACAAAATCCTTAGTTCAGCTTTTTAAAAAAAAACCAAATACAGGATTTTTCCATAGAGAACATTTTCTGTTCTGAGGTGCGAACATGCTTTTTGATTCTGTAAATCTCTGAGATTGCCTCACTTTTGGAGGGAGCCCCAAGTGGCCATTAGAGGAACTGCAGTGACACTTTTACGTGAACTTGATTTTTCAGCCCTTGAAGTTGCTGCGTTTCTGGTCTTTATGCTGAGTATCCAAGTTCATCCTCTAGATGCACTTTTTGTTTAATCCCTGAATGTTTCACTACTCGAATGTTCATTTCACCACTCGCACACGATTTTGAACCAGCAAACAGTCACAATGATAATATGAAGCTAGTTAGACTCAGTGATTTTTTCGCACTCCTGTCTGTAACATATTTCTGGGCATCAAGAACGAGAGAGATGCGGATATGCAGCACTGATGATGATGATAAGCTGACTTTGAAGCCAGGAGGTCATGTGTTTGTTTTGTTCGTTAGCGTGATGAGTCGCCGGAGCACCTTACCAACACCACTGCTAAATCTTCCCTTATCACCTCTGCTTGCAGGCATAATGACCCAGTCAAATGAACACACTAATAGAATAAAACAGTTGTTTGACTGCCTGCATGCCTGCTTGCTTGGCTGCCTGCGTTGTCACACACACACACACACACACACACACACACACACACACACACAGAGGAAGTTGCAGACTCTCTGGCTCCAAACTGCAAGATCTCTCTGATTGCAGAAAATACAACAGACAGAAAGGAGAAAGATTAAGATGCAGCACCGGCCTGTGTGGATTTGGTTTGACAGGCATGAAGATTGTGTTGTACTTACAAGTTTCTGTGTGTGTGACTCAAAAGCAGCTGATCTACAGGGTTAACACAGATTCATTTACGTTGGCTGTAGGACGGATATGTGAGTGATATATCTGAAAATGGCAACATGTTTTAATATTTTCATTTGCAGTAGAGCTGCAGTATTTTCACGATTAGATTTTGTTTTTAAAATGTATATATTAAAGGAGAAAAGATAATATAATACACAGATTTGACACAACGAAGCATTCGTACATAATTATACTGAAAGAACAAAGGTAGATTGTGCTTTAAATTGGCTTGTATGTTTCCCTAATCCCAAATATTGTGCATCTGCTGATGCAAGTCTGATTAAATGTTTCTTTTTATGACATCTTATTACATTACAGAAATAAATACAGCTTTAAAATGTCACGATGGGGCCGGATCCCCATTGTGCTTATCAGCTCAGGACATCTCCAAATTACATTACACAACTGGCACAGCTGTTATTGTTCTATCTTCTAATCTATTTGGTAATCAAGCGAATCTTAACTCCGCGTTTGTCTGCGCGTTTGTTTGCAGGGCCATTTGATGGACGTGGCGTAACCCTGCTGGAGGTATGCGGGAGCTGGCCAGAGAGCTTTGGCGTGCCACGGCACAATGTTGGCTCAGCAGATGCGAGCGACGAAGGCCTGCGAGAGAGACTGGCTGACGCCATGTCCGAGTCCCCCTCTAGGGATATCGTAGGCTCTGCCACAGGTAAGCGAAGGATGAACAACACACGAAAACACAGCTGCACACACAGGATCGTGTATCAGCATTAATTCGTTTTCTGTTTTCTGTTTAATTGTCACCTTAGGTTAAATGTTGCCACAAGAACAATGTGTTACTGCGGTCCATTTAACATAAACGGGAATTATTTATATTGTTTGAAAATAAAAAGGTAAAAATCAGAATAAAAGCAGGATTATGACATTTAGTGTGCCTACCAGTCAGAACAGCTGAGGAAGTGATGCTTGAATAGCTGGAAGCAGTTATCCTCATCATGTCTGACTAACACTAAGAAAAGTTCAGTGTTTTAAGTGTGTCCTAAAACACTAAGATCCCATCTCAAATAGTCATTTTCCTGTTTCTGTAGGTTTTTTAGTATTATTTTGTATCTTGTTAGCAGAATGTAAAATAGACTTTCTTAGAATTTTTCTAAAAATCAGCAGTCTGAGTTTAAAACAGTCAAAATCTAGTAAACACACTGTGATGAGCAGGCAGAAATTGACATATTTCTTATCACTGAAACACATCGTTGTGAGTTACTGAGATTCTTTATGATTCTGAGCATTGCAATTTTACGTGATTTTGTAGAAATCCATATTTGCATGCACCAAAAATGATCATCTGGGTGTTTTCCTTTCTTTTGTTTTGCTCATAGGTATTTACCTCATTAGAGATGTTTTCAGTGCAGCTAAGTGTTTGTTATGTAGCCTGACTTCCAGCATACAGTGCTTCTCAGGTCAAGGTCCAGAAATTGATTACCTCAAAGCTTGTAGGATGTTCTGTTCGTCTGAATGTGTGTACGAGGTTAGGGCATATCAGCACACGACCAGCTTTAGTTTGTGGCTTCCTGTGTGTGTGTGTGTGTGTGTGTGTGTGTGCGCAGCAGACATGCTGTTGGCCCTGACAGTCCAAATGGTTAACTCATTTAGGAAGCGACAGCGTGCTCAACCCCCCCCCCAACCCCACACACACACACCCAACCCCCCCCCCTTTAAGTGAACAAGAGCTCCTTTGACTTAAATGTGTGTGGGGGGGAGGGGGTGCAGAGGGTTTTGGGGTAAGGGAGTGCGATGGTCACAAGGCCCTAATGGATTTAGCATCGACTATCAACCCCCAGCCCACCCCACCCCTCCCAAACATCCCTGGCCATATCCAACCAAGTCCACCCCCGTCCTCCCACTCCGTTCAGACTTAACCTCATTTGTAGCATCTCTCTCTCTCTCTCTTCTCATCACTCTTTTTTACTGACCCCACCTCCACTACCACCACTCTCCCCCATCTCCCTCTCTGAGTCTCTTCATTAGATTAGATGCCGGAGACTCGTGGACACTACTAGTCAGTCGCTTCGTGTTCCCCCTGGTATTCTCTCCCGACCACCTCTGTTCCCCTCCACTCCCCCTAATGCAACACAAAATTCATTACTGATCACATTACATCAAAATACGCCCGCGACGTATACACACACTCTCCCTTTCCTGCGCCTTCGGCCACGATGAAGACATCATCCACAGGGAATGCGATGGACTTGCTGGTTCCTCCATCCATCCATTCATAGAGACGGAGAGGCTTCAGACTCTGTAGGCTAATCTAATAGCGCAGCACTTCTACATTGTAACATATGGGAAATGTTCTTGTTTGTACTATACGGAGGAGAGAGTCCGGGATGGCCACAAGTTGTGGTTTCCCAGGGAAGAAAAAGGAACCTGGCTCTGACGATGCCATCCAACTTGGTTAGTGTGCAGTGTGTTTGATAACCTGTTTATTGAACAAGTGGTCGGTATTGACACAAGCTATACATGAAAAGCTTAAAGGAACAGTTCACCATTTTTTTAATGAGCACTTTTTATTGAAACTCTTGTACTGAAAAAGATATATTTGTTCCTTTGAAATCTGCCCTGTCACTGACTCTGAAAGCTCATTATGACCTTTTCTATGCCACGCCCACACTGTCGTTACAGGCATTTATATACCAATGTGAAAAGCAACCAGAATTGTAACTAAAATGTAATTTTAGAATGTAAATTCTTTTAATTGTTTCCATTGTTTAAAGTAACTCATGAATATTGTCTAATGTTCTTTTGTTGGGAAAGTTCACAATAATCAGACAAGAAGGTGAATTTAGTTTTATTTTGCCTGTACAGACTGTAGAAGTCAGATTCCATATCAGCTGCATGAATATTATTCCCGAGTATAATTTAAAACAAAACAAACAGCAGGTATACTCACCTATATGTGTGCCTGACACCAGAACTTCTCAATGATCATATATTAATTCGAGACGAGCTCACTATAGTGAGACCGCCTTTCTTCATTCTTTGTGATATTGTTTCAAGAAATGTTAAAAAGCGCTCTTAGCCCTGATTTAGAAGATCTGAGTCCTGTGCCTGTCCATGTCTATTGTGTGTCTATAGTGTGTGTGGGGGGGTGCACGTGCATGTGTGTCAGTCTGAGGGTTAGATGAGCAGCAGCAGATGGTATCTTGCACAGAGAATCCATTTACTTGGGACCTGTGGCCCCAGTGCTTAGACACCGAGTGGCTAACATAGACCTTGAACATGAGTGCAAACACACTCTCACCTCACCTGCACGTGTGGCACATGTTTCTGCACAATTGCTGAGTGAAATTTTTACAAACTTTTCTATCCTGTATGCACAACCAGTCAACACATTATGTGTTATTATTTATGCTTCCCACTGATATTTATTACAGTTTTGTTCCCGTCTTTGAAAACTGTTTGCTCCCTGATAATCTACTGAAGCATATTTGGATTGGTGTACGGCCACAAACGATGGTGTTTCCTTTCTGCATGTCTCCTCACACACACACACACACACACACACACACACACACACACACACACACACTCAGAGGGTCTCAGGGCTGGAATGCTTGCTGATGTAACAAATCACCATCTCTCTGACATTCTTCTCGAGAACACACACACACAAACACACACATACACTTTCGCAGATTCACAGGGAAAACAAAGCCTCCAGTCAGTGTAATAGGGCTCTCACGCTAATGCCGAGACCCAGCGTCGCCAGCTCAGAGGGCAGGTGACACTCACACAGAGAGATGGACGGATGGACAGAGGGAGAGAGAGAAGAGAAGATGAAGAAGAGGAGGGGAGAGAGTCACTGACGACTAAAACACACTGGGACTGAAATTAGATTTGGCTCCAATGATATAATGTTGCTAATTAGATTTGTCTTATTGGTGCCTGCCCAACATAAATTCCATTGAAGCCATATGGACAGTGGACTACTGCTAAACACAACCTGGTGTATCTCAGCTGAGAGCAGGAACAATGGCACATGTTGTGTTCATTTGCTCACATCATGTTATTATGCGGTACACAATATTTTTAAGTGGTGGAGTATTTTCATCTCGTCTCCATCGTTGGTGTCCAGTGCTCGTAGCTGTTGTGTCACTTGCTGTGCATCAGAGTTTTCCAAGGAAAGAGATCCCAGTTCCATGTTTACAGCAGGAGATCAAAACAGTCCCATAATGAGTTGAATCAGTGAGGTGTCATGGTAAACAGCCTTTGACTAGAGCTAAATAAAGGTTAGCATTTCAAATTTGGAGCTGTGACTTGCTTCTGGGCCATTGTTTTATTACTTCGTTTAATATGGGGCCGTAAAACGTACATAAAACAACATGAACTGCTGTGATTACATTTTTGCTTTCATCGTGTCTGTGGTGGATGGGTATTTCAGGCTCAGTACTAGCAGTTTTGATAAGAAGAAAATAGTTCAAATACAGAATGCTGTATGTAGAAATAAAAGCCACGTGTACATATAGTGCTCTGTCTCTGCTCTGTTTGGGCAAATCGACAGAATGTTGCCAATACATGCAACATATTTTGAATCAATGCAGGTTAATAGTTTTATTATATTGATTCCCAATCCAGGGGCAGCAATGATTACTTGACCAAACACTTGCAATAACTGCTAACAGGCTTTAAAGAAAGTATATTATTCTGAAGAATGCTCTGATTCTGAAACTCAGCCTGAACTGATGCTCTTTACAATTCAATTGAATTGAAACATTGTACTTCAACAAACCACATCAATTTTCAAACTTTATCACCATCTACATACTTACAAGGCTTCATGACAGCCTGTTTACAGTCACTTCATAAAAGTACATTCAGTTTTAGCATCATTTTCTGTCAATTAAAATTCATATAATGCTTGATGTCCAGCTTTGTTTATCTGATACCTGATCTGATGTCAAGACGTTCTCTGAGTGATGAGCACAAGATCGAGCACTAAGTATTTATGACTCACATAATCATCATAGCACAGAGTGGTGTAACCAATAGCCAAATATCATTGAACATTATTTGTTTTTCATGTTACTTTGCTACAGACTGTGTGTTGAGTTCACCCTGTTTGATTGATGAGGGAAGGGTCCAGGGGACCACCCACACCCTGCAGGTCAAATGTAACCCTGTTTGTTGGAGCCCAGCTCAAAGAAACTGGGAGTAACAATAATAACAACAATAATAATAATAATGATAATAATAATGATAATAATAGCAAAAGTGTCTGAACAGCCCAGAACCCAGCTGGCTCTTTCAAAGCCCGACTCAACACAAATATTTAGGGGAGCCTTATCAACACAAAAAGGCTGAGTGCACTTCCTTATGTGTGTGTGTGTGTGTTTCTGTGTAAATGGTTGGGTGTTAGTGTATGCATGAATTTTAACTACCCTTTCCACATGTTCATTTTTAAGCGGTATGTGCGAATGTACTCTTGTGTGTGCGTATGTGTATACTAAATGTATATACAATAGGTTAGTGTGTGCCTTTACTTTTTTTATAGTTATATACTCTTCACATACATGCATTAGCAGGAAAACAGTCTATAATTTTCTCTGTAGTGTATGCACATGTTTGCAATTACTTGAATTTGCATGTACACATGTGTGCATTCTATATGTTTTTGCACGTGTGTGTGTGTGTCCCATGTGACTCTGTCCAGGTGACTGGCCTGCTGTACCTCTAAAAATGTTATTATTTATGAACTTGCAGGCAGTGATCCAAACAGTCACCCTGACTTAATAATTGGCAATTTGCTGGTTGGAGCGTCGACTGTAGGCCTCTGGCTGGGTGACACACTGTATGTAGGCTTTGGGAGAGTTCCACTGAACCTCTGATGTTATCACTTCAGAGAAAACATTGGCTCATGCGCTGCTTTGTATGTGTTTGAAAAAAATCTCTAAAAGATAAAGAAAGTTTGAAGTAGGAAATGTCTGTTGATGTATTTACTCGGTGAAGATTGAGGGTTTCCTCTCTAACAAAGGAACTGTGTGTATGTTTGCTGGAACATATGGGAGCATGTTTGTTTTAGCACTTGTAACTATCTTAAAGAGATGGCACCTTGCTGCTTATCTCTCTCACCCCATTTACTAATCAATATTACACTAGACAGCATTGCACTTTAATAGCATGCTCTTTTTCCATTTGGACCATTTGATGAATGTGCACTGTATATTACAATAACCTATCAAATATAATGCTTTCTTGTTCTAATGCCACTGGCAACTGCCAAGAGCCTGTAATCTCCTGTATGCATCTAACTGGTGTTGGGCCCTTGACTGGAAAAATGTAATACATTACTCATTACTCTTACTCATTTCTAAAGCAGCATAATTGCTTTGGTTATTAGTCCCTGTGGGCAATAATTGGTTGATGGGCCCATTATTTTTCTGTTACATTTTCAGATTTGGATCTTGTCTTCAAAACACTGAGAAAAATGTCTCCTGGTTAAAGTGTACCTCTGTGTAACGATGAGAAAACTGCTGCTGTCATCTCTGCAGTTTAAATGATGAGCTGTTCCCCAACAGAAGGTCTGTGCAGGGAAAGAGTCATACAGCTTCCCAGAAGCTACTGACATGAAAGTAGCTTTTTAAAAAATTCTGCGCTCAAACAACGGCACTTTTGACAGCCTGGACTCGAGATGGCAGCTGCAAATCGTTATGCAAGAGTGTTGCTACTCTTCAGATATCTTTTATATGGGTCTCGCCTCTATTGCAGTTGCAGATACTTTTGCACAATCCAAAGTTGGAGCTTCTCATTCAGATGTAGTGTTTTGAATAAAACCAGACTTCTTTCAGAGGGGATTATTGCCTGTTTAGCTTTATATTCACCACGTTATCTCGTTAGCATGCTAGTTTCTCTCATTATTGTCATTGTCATGCCCCAGCAGACTGGAGCTTCCTTTAAATGGGAAATGACTTCGTAGTGATACAGTGAACTGACAGCTGCATAATTATTGGTTTTAAACTAGAATTGCTGTGTGCAATATACCAACATTCAAGTCTATACACAGGGACAATCAAGGCTTTGCCAACCAGGTTCACACATAACCTCACACTCACCATGACACCCACCTTCTTAGGGAAAAAAATAAACCCCCAGTGCACTGTTATTTATACAGTATTTTGCTAGTTGTACTGACCACTCAAAGCACTTACGAGTACATTTATACACTGCTTTATTGTATTATCTGCTTCATATTTGATGCAAACTCCACACAGAAAGGCCCCGGGCAGGCTTTGAACCAAGAGCCGGCTTCCTATGAGGCAACAGCACTAACCGTTGTGCCGTGGCTCTGTGGCGGAGCAGTGGTTAGCGGTGGAGTGGTTCAAAAAAAATATAATGCTTTTACTATTAATTAGGACCTGTTCTGAGGTCAGTGTGACCTCCAAGGGCTTTATATCACATATGATAGCCACTTAGCAGCTAAAATCTAAGTCTGCTGTGATCTTATTTTGGGAATGCATGCCTTTATGTAGACGTGATAGTGTCTTTGAAAGTAAACCTACAAGCACAGGAAAAAAAAGACTGAACTGAATGAAGATGGGCATACAAAAAAAAAAAAAAAAAAAGAAGTGAAATGAACGATGGAAATGTTTGACACCACAGGCATGGTTCCTTTTTTTTCTTTTGTTTTACTTTATCTTATTTTTCTAATTATTATTCTATATGTATTTATATTTTTATACATATATATATTTGTTTGTTCCTTTTTCTTTCTAATTTCACTGTCTTGAGTTTGTGACTCTCTTTATATTCTGTTATTCTGAAGAAACTGTATGCGTAATGGACAGGTGAGTTGTTCAAATAAATAAAATAAAAAGTAAAAAAAAAAGCAAAAAACCTACAAGCACAGCAAAACAAAAATGTTTGCTTATAAGTAAAACCAGTGTTGACAGCACTATATTTAGAGGTTGTGTGAAAAATAATGCAAACACTCCAGCAAATTCAAAATAATTCTGGGACTATAATTCCAACATAGAATAATATTGTCACAGTTAAAAGGAACACGTTTTCAGATTATCAGACACATTCAGGGAAAACTTAGAAGACACTACTGGAAGTGAAAATGGCAGGTTGAGATGACAAAGGAGCGCTTAAGTTGTAAATTTTAGTGTGACGTCACCAAAGTTCATACGCACCGAGCAGGTTTGTTCCGACTGTGAATGACATGACTTGGAGACAAAGTATCTGATCTGTGTCTGCTCTTCAAGCTTGAAGTCATGCAAACAAGCTGCACAGGAAAAAAAATAGGTTAATCTTTTGAAATAATTTTTTTGTGTAAAAATGAATAGCCTCTTTTTGCAATTATATATAAATCATTCAATAGAAAACCTCATTAATTGGGCTATTACGGAAACATGGAAACTAAACTGCACGCCTGTTCAGACAGCTGTGTGATTTAATGGTCGCACAATACATCCTGTATTTGAATTGGCTGCGTACTCCTTTCACACAAAGCCATGTTATTATCCTGCCGACTGACTGGTTTCTTTGCTATTCAGCCTTGTTTTAGTACACTGATACCCATCATAAGAACAACAATATACAGGAATGAGTGGAGGATTTGCGGGTTGCTCAGGCTCGGAGGTCCTTCTTTTCCTATCAATCAGTCCAGACGTCTGCTGGCTTCAGTACTAAACATACATAAATAACCATACAGTAACACACACGCCAACGAGAGCAACATGCAAGCAAGCTTTGACCATAATCTGCTTCGGCTTCTAGTACCATCATGCCCGCCTTGTCACAGATATATCAGTTATATTTGGTCTAAATTTGTTTATTGGTAATGTGAAAATTCTCGTCTAAGCATCAGTGGTGCTGAGCAACGTGTCCTTTTTTTGAGAAATGTTTTGTTTTTCCCAAAGAATCTTGTACATGAGCAACTATGTTAGAATGAAATCCAGTCACAGTGGGTAGAAAACAAGGCTTTGATTCTGACTAGATATTTAATGCTAGCTTTTGTTTCAGTCATTACCAAAGATTCCACACAAAAAGTAGTTTCACATAGTGCTTCGTGATGCATCAGTGTTATTCATGGATATACCTTTTTCAGATTTGTTTCATGCAGAGGCATAGTGAAAAAATTATCTGATCATTGTCAGGTCCTAAAATGAGATAACTCACATAACACATGATAGCACGTGACATTATTTATTTAACAAAAACAAAGATACACTGGACTTTGCAACACTTTGATTCTTTTGTTTTCCAGACGTTTTGTTCTAGATTTTGTTCCAAGTGCAGTTGAAATGAGACGTTTGTGCTGTGCAGTGCATTGTGGCCAGGCATCTTCACTTCGGCCTCGTCCGTTCGAAGGACATTGTTAAAGAAATCTTGTGTTTTGGTTGGATCCATCTTTGCAAACCTAAGCTGTGCTGCCTTGTTCTTGTTAGAGAGAAGACGTCCTCTCCTGGTACACTTCAATCTGTCAGAGTTTGCCACTTGTGAATGATTTTTCTCAAGTTAAAATCAAATAGAGCTTTTTGGATAGGGCCTTATAACCTTCATAGGTTAACTGGAAACTACAGATCTCTCTAAGATCATTGGTGATGTCTTCAATGCTCTAGATGTCCAAACTGCAAAAGCCTTTGCTTGCACATTTGTTGATGACCAGTTAATCAACTCTATTTGGAAATCAGTACACCAGAGTCCATTTCTTTTTTTCACATAAATAACAAATGACAAAGCATAACATGTTGTGTTTTTTTAATTGATCGTCGGTCGTTAGCTCTGATGTCTCAGAGGGTCCAGAGTTCGACTCCACCACCTGGCCGGAGCCTTTCTGGAGTTTGCATGTTCTCCACGTGTTTGTGTTAGTGCACTTAGGTTAATTGGTCATTTTAAATTGCCCATAGGCGTGAGTGCGAATAGTTGTGCGTCTGTCTGTGTTAGCCCTGCATCAGACCTGTCCAGGATGTACCCCGCCTCCCCCCCTATAGTAGCTGGGATAGACTCCAGCCCCCCACGGCCCTGATAAGGATAAGCTGTAGAGAATGAATTGTGAGACCTAATAAGGAGCAGAAGATTTTTTTAATTATTTCTGACATTTAAAACCTTAAAAATGAATGAGGGTGTACTTTCTCTTTGATATGACTGCGCTATCAAGGCAGGACTACGCAATTTTTGGTTTGGGGGTAAATATAGTAAATAAAGTATTTCTGGCTCCCATCAGCTAAGCATTAAATATATAGCACAACTACACCACATATTAAAATAGCAAAATTGCAAAATGAATATTTTAAAACCAGCCTTTCCGTGTGGATTAAGGTTTTTGTGGCACTTTCTGATAGCAACAAAGCACAAAGAGCCATCAGGTTATCTCACAGTGATCACAAAAGAAGTGCATTTCAGCATCTTTACATTTTTAATGCCTTTTTTATTAAAGACCTATTTGTCAAACTAAGAGAATTAACTGTATCGCCATGAGCCACAGTTTGGAAGCAGCTCCTGCAGGTGAAACCAGAACAACTTGTTCCTCTGGATTTTTGTGCTGTTCGGTCAGTTATTGAAACTTTGTGTGGATCTGTCCTGTCACTCATGGTTTTCACATGGGCTGATCAGAGTCTTGAAGGCAGTCGTGCAGATGTGCTGTTTAGGAAGTGAAGAGATGTCCTTAAACAATCAAACCCAAACTCATTTTTCACCCTCATTAACAGGAAACACCTTTTTATGTTTGTATTACCTCAGGCACGTGTTTGCTGTCCTCTGCTTTTGAGAGTGCAGTGAACAAAGGCTTCTTCCATAATTATTCCAGTAAAAGCCAAATTTATTTGTATCATTTTTAAAGATGAGAGTCGTACTTGTGTTTAAATATTATACTGCCATAAAAAATCCTTTTTAAATTAAATGCTTGTAACTTTAGGAGACAGAGTTTACCTGTATCATCAGTCACAGATGAAGACCCATGAATATGGATGTAAAAATGCCTAAAAACAGCAAATCTAAAGAACACAGCTCTTTCCTGGATTTTCAGTGTATCATATGCATCCGTGGCACCCAGACTCTGGAATAACCTCCCCGTTCATATTCGCACTGCCGAGTCTATCCAGTCTTTTAAATTACGTCTTAAAACTTATTTTTTTACTTTGGCTTTTGATTCTGTCTAGTTGGCTGTTTTAGCTTGTTGCGTTGTTACCTATTGTTTGTTGTCCTTTTATTGTTTGTTTTAACTGTCTCGTGTTTTTATTGACTGTGAAGCACTATGGTCAACACTGTTGTTTTTAATATGTGCTATATAAATAAATTTTGATTTGATTTGATATGAAAGTAAATCTTTTCTTCGTTGGTTATTTTGTTGCTGGTGATTGAGAGTGCTGCCTAACACCTCGCCCTGAAATCTCCCATGTTTTTCCTTTAATCAGTTATCCAAAGGTATAGCAGGATGGATCTGGTGCATGTTTGAAGTTTGTTTAATTGTTTTTTAAACATGTTTTTAAACAAGCATGTTTAATTACTGATTTCTTCTGGACCCGCACATACTTGCTCTCACAGAGGGTTTATATGAACTCGGCTTCAGCTCCATCATAAGCTCACTGACTGGCTGTGGTCTGACAACAACCGATAGACATAATTGCATGGGACATCAGTGAGAAGCACTGGTCAGCAGAAGTACAGGAAAAAGCATCGGAGGGCTGAACGTGTCTGCTTTTGGTTTCCTCAAACGAGTCGAACATAATAGTTTAGGTTTTCAACATGCCAGTGTGATTTGTCATGAACTCGAAGTCTTTCTCAATCTGTCCAGAGGGCTGGCTGAATAAATCATGAATCAGACATCCCTACTCAAAATGTTACCCTGACCACCTAGTAAAGTCTGACTGAAACATGGCCAGTCTTTAGTTACCGGCTTTCTGGACGCTTCGATCTAAAGGCAGCTTGCGTCTGTGGTGCATGACAAGCTGTGAATGCAGTCTCAATACGTCACGGACCACACGCACCATTTGGATACTTGACTAACTCAAAACTATTAGTTAATGATTTTGTGACATGCCCAGAGGGCCAAGTTGTCCCCTCGCTTTAACCAAAGAGAGAGAAGAAAGCAGCAGAGAGAGAGAGAGAGCAAATGAGTGCACTCTCTCCCTGAAAGCTACTCAGCCCTGCCGTGACAGACCGAAGGAACAAACGCAGCGAGGAAGAGAGGGGGGAAAAGATGTCAGGGACCAAGTGGAAGAACAGAAAAGGGAATGTGAGGCTAAGGCCAGAGAGTACGGTGCTGAGAGAAGAGACGGAGAGTGTGAAAGCAGAGTGTGGTCATTATAGCTGCCCCTCAGCGCTTCACCCACCTCTCTCTCTCCCTCCCTCTCCACATTGCCAGGCCAAAGTTTGAGCGTAATGTGTGTCGACACAGTGAGACGCTGAAGAATAATTCCTGTATTCAGAGCTACCACTGCCTGCCCCTCCTCCTCTTCATCCTCCTCATCCTCTCTCTCAACTCTACTGACAAGTCAGGCCTGGATATCATTGTATCATTTATCCCAGCCTCGTTTCTGCCACTCTGCCTTGTTTGCCCAGAGGGAAGTGTGAAAAGTGTGCATGTATGTGTGAGATACTCAGTGTGTGAATGTAACTGTGTGTATATATGTGTCTGTGTGTGTCAGTGTCACTCTGCGCTTGTGTATATGTTGTGTGGACTGCAAATGGGCTTTTGTGGAGTTTTTGGGAGACTGCACTTAACAGCTCGCTCTGGGGAGACACGCACACACACACACACACACACACACACACAGACACACACACAGGGCTGTGAGGGCTCACAGAAAAAGAGGGCGAGGGAGAGCATAGTGAGTGAGAGAATTAGGGCGAGAAAGAGGAAGATGGTTAGAGTGGTGGGAAGCGCTTTTTAAAGCCCTGCTCCCGTGTCTGTTTTGGGTTGGTCAGACAACAAGAGGAGCGGGGAAACACTTTGTGCAAAAATGGACTCGTGGCTAAAGGCCATCCACTTCACCCAATCTGCTCCACCACCGTTGGCGGCGGCAGCAGCACGCAGCGAAATACTTGTTGTCGCAGCAGCGTCTGTCGCTCTGCTGACTCGAGCAGTGAACTCGCCGTGATCCGTGACCCGTCACTCAAACTGCACGCAGGCCATTTTCTCCAAACTGTCACTCCAGCTGATACTAGCGACTCTGCTCGCATGATACTGAAGCAGTTTGAAATTTGGGGTAAAGATACCAGACGTGGGCTGAGGTTATCATACTTTGTGTACCGCTGACACATCAGGGGACTACATTATTAACCTGCTGATGATATGTTATATGTTTTAATTATAGCACAAAAACCTGTGGTTCATGTGAATCGGAGCATTAAGTGAACTTGAAATTGTTGTAATCCACGTTCAGTCTATGAATGGTTATGACTTCATGGTTCTTCACTTCAAGACGACCCCATTTCTCACTGTATCCTGATGCATCAGCGCTGAACGAGTGAGAAAACATAAGCTTCCAGCTTTTCACTGTTAAAAGAAGCCTTAGTGCTTCTGTGTATACTGGATTGTCTGACAGCACCTGAGATCTTCTCTCTTCACACTGACACTTAAATCTGTGTTTGAAACCAACTGAGGTGTGAAGAGTTGTAAAAGCAGGATGGATACAAAGATTACGCTCAAGATTTCTTTACTTCTACACATAAATACTTTTGTGCACCATTTATAGGTTTGTGGAATGACTTCATTTATCTGCTTCCTTTGATTAACCATCAAAGACGGAGTCCTTGTGAGCTCAGGAAGGCCACTTCTGAGGGGCGTGTCAGAAGCAGATTTTATTCCATGTGGAAAACACTTTGTTGGACTTCTTAAGATTGTTGGAAGCTACAGGGCTCATTATGTAAACTACTTCAGGATTTTGAGATGTGAAAACATTTTTGAATCTTTAAACGATGTAAGCTTCCTCCCTGGTGTAAAATTAAAAATATTTTTAAACAAAACACACTTTAGAAATTATGTTTTTTTTTTTAAAATATTATATTACATGTATGACCCAGCAGATCGCATCATATTCATCCTTATAGCACATCGTGAAAAATATCAGATTTTTGCAAATACTTGCAAAGTCTGCTAGTATACAGATCAGGTGATGTTTTTGTAACTCATGCACTCAACACAGACCTATGCATACGTTCTGCAGGGATCCCGTAATCCTCAATTTCATGTCGACATGTGCAATCTCTCCTCACATGAGTCTGCATATAGGTATGTATTTGTGTGTTCATTAATAAAATATGGTGGCATGAATAAGTGATAGGATACATAATGGAGAAGCGGCTAAGCTAAGCCAAACGAGGGCGGCTTCTTCGAACACGGGAATTTCCTGTCAACAAAATGTCCAACTGTGGACACGTCTGTTTGCATAAATGCAGAGAGAACAGAGGGAAATGTTGAAAACTGACAAAATAACTTTACAGAAACAGAAAAGGTTGTTTTCAAAATGTGCTTCTTTTTTTAGTGTGTGAATGTAACTGTGTACGTGTCTGTGTGTGTCAGTGTCACTCTGCGCTTGTGTATATGTTGTAATCTTGGAAAAATCTTAGAAAAAGAGCAAACAATAAACTGACTTCTACCTAATAAAAATGTCCCTGCAATAAACGAGTAAATGATTGCATTTGTATTTGTACAGTAGTTACATATTATTTAGTGATTGATATATGATAATGAAAACAACCAGTACAGTCTGACTCTTATTCCAGTTACAGCATTTTAAGAGAAAAGAATAACTAGCTGAGCATATGCAGAGGTTGAATACAAACTCTGACTCCCGTTCTACTTCAAGAAACTCTAGAAATCACACGTATCAATGAAGAGAAGTTAATGTAGGAGAAATATGCTCTTTCTTCGTAGCTCCTGTCAGCACTCTCACTGTGGCATTTTAAATCAACGGAAGATTTTCCAGACAGCTGTTGATACAAAGTTACAGTTTGTCAAGCCTAAAAGAAACAAATGCAGGAACTAGTTTTTCAGCATCATATCGAGACAGGATATTTTTGACTTTGTGCTGATAAAAGAAAATGGAATTTACACGAGAGCACAGGTATCCAGACTTTATATCTTTAAAACACGCCTGTAGTTTAACAACCTGATTTGTGTCATCTGGCTTTGTAGATAAATATAACTGAGTATCATCTGCATAGCAGTGGAAATGTATGCAGTGTTTTATAATATTGCACAAGGGAAACTCAAGTAACGTGAAATGATCTGTCCCATCAAAGAGGCTCATGGAAGGCCTTGTGGAGGAAGACTGTATGTTTACATAGATTACATTGTATGAGATAAATATGTTATAAAGCAATGTAGCACATTTCATTTAATCTCAACAGTGTACTCCAGTCTCCGATGTAAAATGTGATAGCAGTAGTAAAGCAAGATAAGTACAGGGATGAGTTCACTATCAGAGGCCATGAGAAGATCGTTAGTAGCCTTCACCGGTGCTGTTTCTGCGCTATGATGAGTCCTAAATCCCGAGTGAAAGTTTGCATATAAGCTGTTTGTTTGGTTGGTGTATACTTACAGCTGAATCAAATTGTGTTATGGTAGCATATAGAAGTTAAGGTCCTAACTAAGGCATTGGATTGCAGAGTTCACACAGGCCCCAGAGGGGAGCTACAGAAATCACTGGATAGTTCAGCTGATACCAACAACTGCACGTCCTATAAACCCTTTTAATAGTTAGAAGACTTGTTGAAGACTAACTGAAGGCATACAAATCTACTGAAACATTCAGTTTTACATTTCTCACTCATGTTCAGGAAATTTAATAACCATTTCTGCTCATATGTGTTCAGTAGACCAGTATTAAGGACATCAGTGCAGCTGTGCAAGCCTGTGCCGTGTGTGTGACGCGGAGAATGAGGTTTGTAGTAAAAAGCCTTTGGAGTGCTCAGAGTAGAAAAGCACTATACAAGTACTAGTATAGCATTTAGTCCTTAAATCACCTAATCACAATTCTTCAAACAGAAGTGGCGTGGTCTGGCATCAGGATGTAGCCTGTTGCCAGCCTATCAGTCCTTGACAGCATCGTTTGCTCGACTGCCATTTCCTCAGATGTTGGATTCTGAGGATTTGGATTTCCCTTGAGCCCAAATCCTGGAAACTGCCCACCAGTTCAATAATGGGAGCGTCCACCACTTCTGTTTAGGATCAGGTGGTGATGTTGGAGTACTGGCTTAAACGTGTTAACAAAGAGCCTCTTTTAGCGAGCGAGTTCATCCTCGAGTAAATTCAAGGACCAAAAACTGGACTAAACTTCCCTCTTCAGTCTCCTGCTCCGAGAACTGCTGTAAACCCCGAGTCAGGAATTAAAGGGATGGATTGACATGGACTGTTTCTGTTTTGTGCTGTTGTCCACTGTGAGCGCTTCTTTGAATCTCACCATCTTACACCACTGTTCTTTTGGACATTGTGGGCTTGTTATTATTATTATTGTTGTTAGCAACCACTACAATCTTCCATGAGTGCAGGCTGAAAAGAAAAAGACAAAATCGACCTGGATCCATTCTGCTTACGAGACCTGCCTGTTTCATATCTTTCAAACACTTATTTGCTTTGTATGAAGATTATTTAATAAATATTAATCTGAAATGGCTAACACGTAAAACATTCAGCACTTTATGAAGCACTAACTCCAATGATTCCCAACATTATTCTGTTCTTCTAAGTGCATTAATGGCTTTGTAATGCAAGGAAATAACCTCCTTACTGACACTGACAATGTGAAACAGGATGAGACAGCTTCTACACATTAGCACCTTTTACAGACTTCCACCCCTCAGAGGCTTTTGAAAACACCCATTTCTCCATGAGAGGAGGGAAGGACTGACCGACTCGAACGCAGCCAGAGAAAGAAATGATGCACTGATATCATGTTCTGTCTATACTAATGCAGACGACTGGCTTTCTGTGTGTATTGAGGATCTGTGCAGCCACTTGTCCCAGATGAAAGCCCGTCCATGATTACGCCATATTAAAAAAAATTAGAGCTTAAGTATGAAAAGCATCTGATTCATGCTGATGCTATAGAGATAATGTTATCTCTCTCTTCTACTCGATGTCACTTAAATGCAAACAAAAGCAATACGAGGATGTCTATTTCAGTAATTGGGAAATGAGCCAAAATGATCCCAATGATGAGTGCAATAATCTTCTGTTACGAACTGACAGTAATTTGAGAGGAAGCTTGCACAACATGGTTTGCTCTTCTTTTTCCGAGCCTCTAAATGCCAGTTTTTTCTTTCTATGTTATAACATTTTAAAACCATCCTTGATTTATCCTGATTACAGGGACTACTTTTAGGAAATTATAAATTCCTATTGGACAAGCAGAAATAACTCCAACCCTTTATTGCTTTCAAACACTCTCAAAAACCAGAACTGTGTCCATCGAGTAAATGCACGTCTGACTTTTCATTCTGCCTCTTTGCATTCCTCACACAATGGAAATATGTCTTATGTCAGTTAGTCTGCTTTTGCCTGTCAGTGGCTTAATGACTCAAGAGCTGTCGCTGTTACATTTACCTCATAATACTAAGTTAAGGAAAACAAATTTTCATCTGCGTTTTAAACATCCCAAGTCTCTGTCAGGAGCTTGTTTTTGTTGTTCTTGTCCATAATAAATGTCTTTGTCGCTGGGATGTAGTAAAGGTCGAAATGTTTCAGGGTTTTTGGTCAGACTGTGTTTTGCATTAGTTTGATATTTAAAGTTAATAATCCTTGAAAAGCAGGTTTCTATAAACCTATATGATATTTAAAGAGCAGTAACAACAACTAAACTAGAATGACTAAAAGGTGGTTTTTAAAATTTCCCATATTTACATATTTACTGTTAAAAATAAGACCTTAAAATTTACAGAATTTTAATTGGGCAGGACTTGCTGGTGTAAACAAATGAAGAGAATTAGCATTTTTAAATTAGTTTTTGTGTGTGTGAATACTCTTCCACACACATCACCTGCTCTTTTGTGCAGTTCTTTTTATTTCACTTAAAATCTATTTGTAGAATAGAATACAATAGAACTTTATTACTCCCTTGGGGAGGTCCCCTCAGCAGCTCAACACCACTTCACCTTAAATACAAATAAGAACAAAATATCAGCAGGTATAGAATTTAAAAGGTAATAATTAAAGGAAGTCTGAGGATTAAAGTGTAATACAGTGTAAATGTGTCAGTGTGTTATATACATCAAAAGCAAAATATACCTTTTGTTCTTAAGTCATGGAATTGATACCTGCAAAGCAGAATTAGTATATGACACATAGAACTGGTTGTCAAGTATTTGACTGCACCACTCGCAGCACGTCATTTTTCTGCACATTCGTGAGCGTGCATCCTGCTAGGATGCAGACTTTTGCTGTCCTGACCTACGTGCTCTTGTTCAAAGGCAGCCAAAGTGCCTTACATAAAAACAGTTAAAGGAAACCATAATTCTTAGAGGTGAAATCCTCAGTTAAAAGCTGACCCTTTTCTACCCAAAGTTGATCTTTCTGTGTGTTAAAACTCATAAGTGAAAGATTTAAACACATAGAGGGAACAGCACATGCAATGGAAGCCTGTCTTTGTGTCTCAGCTGCCTGTCAGTGACCCGTGCACCTTTATACAGACCGGCTGAACTCAGCCTGCTGACCCTGTGCTGACTGTGTGTCTGTGTTTGCACAGTATGTTTGTCTCTCAGTGCCAACCTGTACATAAGTACTGGTACTGCACTGGTGTTATGCCTGATGGAACCTTGTTCCTCTTACTGGCTTTGTAGTTTTACATGAGTTTGCTTTCATTTTCTGCTCTTCTGGTTTCACACTTGTTGAGAAAGCATTGCAGAGACCTGGGTGTTTGTCTGTGTGTGGGTTTGCATAAAGGTGTGTTAAATGTCCGTAATACTGCAGTGGTTCCGTTTAGACAGAAGCAGGATAGCGCTGACATTTTATTAAAACAGAAAGTGATTCTGTTGTGACTGATGCACAATGTTGTTCCGAGAATCTTGAAGAAGACTCCCTGGTAGTTTGAGCATGTGATGAGGAGGAGGAAATACAATTTACAGTTTCTTCGTTTACTCACAGCATATTTGACCCAACCGAGGAAGCCATGGGTATGATTCTAATGAACAGCATCCACATATGTAGAACTATATATACAGAACAAGTTAAACATACAGATTTTAGCTAGTTGTGTTTGATACTTAGAGGTAGGATCTACTTTAACAGTTAAAAGCCGGTCAGAGCAGCACGCTCCGTTTTGCGTAACTATTTTTAAATCCCTGTAGAACCGGAACCATGTAAGCTAGCGCAATAATTTTTTTTGCATATGAAACCGGAGGAGTTGTACTTACATCTGATGCCATCAGCTTGTCCTCGGTCACAGTTTCCTTCCACATAAAGCTTTGCAAAAATTGCATAAAAAGCTCTTGCAGGAACAAAAACATAATATTCCAGAAACACGCTTTGCCGTTCCTATCAGCTGTTCGTAACACTTCCCACATTGAAACAGACGTCAGCGCGAACGATCGCATGTCCGCCATTACCTGCCCAAAACCGGAAGTGACGTCATTTTCACGGAAAATGTCGTTTTTTACTTGTAGGCCTTAAAAGCCTATATTGGTCATGTTTGACTTTTCTGAATAGTTGCTGGGATGCTTAGAACTCGAATTGCACTGCTGGAAATAGTATTTTTTGATGCACCTGCTGTTTTCTTTGCAAATTTGCATCATAGGATTGTTTTTCGTTTTTCCTGCAGTATATAAAAATTGGTGTATCTCAAAAATAAAACTATGAAGACACTCAAAATAAATTTCCTGTTGTTGTAAACTATTTTTTGCAACTTTTTTGTATTTAAAGATTTGAGGGATAAGCCTCTTAAATTTCTCCAAGTAGAAATATATGTTAAAAACAAAAATGATTTTCAATTTTTTTGTAGTTTATTGCACTTTTTTGCAATTTATGTAGTTACTATGCACTTAATGCATACATATTATAAAAATTTTGGCTGTAATGGTTGTATTGATGTATAGCAACTTGAAGTGCTCCCAAAAATGGCTCCACAACATGTAAAAATATAAAGTAAGCTCTGGCGGACTTGGTTCTATGGTAGTTTTAAAGGGTTAAGGAATATTTTTAGTTGTGAAGCTGAAAACTGTTTCGGGATGCGTGCTGAATGCTTTGATTTATTTCTTTGTATTACAAAAATGCAATCCTGAATAGTGATGCAGTAAGTATGTCATTAATTCTAAATGGAAACTGGAGCTATAGCAAGAAAAGACACAAATACAGTAAATGTAACAATAATAGGAATAAAGTATAACTATGTATAACTATGGATCTTATAATTGTCTCGCCCTATGACAGCTGGGATCGACTCCAGCCCCATTACGACTCTGAACTGGTCCCCCACCACACATGCAGACACACACACAGTGTACAGCTTTATCTGTCTCTTATTTTGGCATGCTCACATATTTGATGTGATGATAAGCGACAGCCTCTTGACGATGTGCTGTCTGTCAGTTTTCTCAGTGGGCACCAACACCGGCTACCTCTTTCAGCTGAGACCAGCCCTCCTGTCCAAAACCACTGACAGAGGTCTCCCAACAAGCTTGTCAAACCATATGTGTGCAACTATGCCTGCGTGTTCACGTTGGGATATTTCAGCGGGCTACAGTGGACGATCTGTTCCTTACCATAGGCAGTTTGCTTATGAAGTGCTTACACAAGTAGAACTCTTTGAATGTGCTTGCTGTCGATGTAGCTACTGTTAGATTAAAGTGCCTACGTGAGGCTTGGGTGGTTTTTAAAATGCACAGAAATGACAATTTCCACAAACGTCTTCACGTGCGAGACAGATGACCGAACGCTTCTGGAGGGATGAACAGCTTTTTTCACAAAATACATTTTCTTAGTTGATGTTCTGTTGATGATGATCAAGGATAAGAAAGGAATATAATGCATCATTTTAATACCCAATAGATCTTTCAGTGAGCATCTGATTTGGTTATATTTATCAGCACATTTATTCCAGGTGTTCCCTCTGTGCTTTATATTTGTATTCTGTGATTGTGTGCACCAGCGGGCAGATGAAGCAAATAACAGCCCCTTCTCATACTCATGTTCGCCGTGCGTATGTGTAAACCTAACTGACAATGCCCAGCGTGTCATGGCCAAACAAACAGCGAAGCATGTGAGGAGCTTCAGTATCTGCTCACACTCGCCCAAAAAGTGGCACATCATTAATTTGTAAAACGTTACTGGAGAATGTGCCGAAGCAAATCTGATCCAGGATCGCTCCCACTAACAAGGATGTGAAGCTAACCTGGTGATTTATCTTGGTGCCATATACAACAGGGCACCTTAAAGTCTTGGTGTCTTAATGAGCTGGAGCTGGAGTGGAACAGGTCAGAAACATATTTAGTTATTTATCGCTGAAGGCAACCCTCTGTGTGTGGAATTACCTCAAACACCATGGATCAAATATGTTGCTTCATCAAGAAATGCTGGTACTAAACTCGACCGATTCAAAGAGCTGATTCAGATTCGAAGAACCCGAACTGTGGAGAAAATAAGAAACTTTGTAGCATGTCATAATTTTCCCCAAGCCACATATATGTCATTAAATTCAGAAAATACAAATGTGTTTTAACCTGCAGTTTAGTTCAGCACAACTAACTGCGTGCTGGGCATACTGCTGTTACATTACTCACTTGAGAGACCAGTCTGGGTCTGTTTGCTGTGTTTTGATCCATATCTAAGTGCAGCAGCCGGCCTATAAAAGCATTTCCATCCAGTGTCCAGTGGCGTGGCGGCTGTCGGTCTGCTCTGGGTAAGTAGCTAGTCAAAGGCTGGGTCACCACTAGGTTTTCATTAGAGCCCTAATTCAAAGCGGCCCACATAGAGTGTCAGGAGTGTCCCTGACTGTTGTTGGCACTCCTTATAACACACCCTAATGAGCAGCTGCTGGGAAACTTGTGGTTAGCTGCATATATGGAGCTGCTGGGTCAGAGAAGACGGAGAGAAAGTCTCTGCTCAAAGGCCTGAATTAGCCCCATGAATCACTTTCCTTTGCATTTGCTTCTTAATCACACTACCTGTTGAGTATCATGATTGATGGGGCTGCGGTTTATCCCGCGGAGTTTGAGCATGTGGCCGTCGTCCGTTCTCAGAGGACAGCTTGGTAACATGCGAGCTGGACACTGTTAGTGTGCTGTTAAATGTATTTTAAGCATCTTTTTGCCTCTGTAATTAGTCAGGAGAGATGTAGGTGTATGAATCCAGGCCTGCAGCATTAACCTGTTTTTACACCAACTGGCCAGTATACATAAAAATAAATTCACTGCGCTTGATCCAGGCAGCACGTGGCTTCAGCTGCACATGCCATCTCTGCTGATATACTGTACGTGGCATGTGTGTCTCCAGCCGCATTAATGTGTGATGTCCTTTACACGGGAGCGTGTGTTAAGCCCGGCTTTTCACAGCGCATCAGGATGATCTCCGGTAGATTTTAATGAGCTTTCCCACTAATGTGGGTTCAGTCTTCCAACTGGACAGCTTTCTAAGGATCGTGCACAGCAAGGATTCATACAGGGATTTTAAATGTTTTTATATGTGCAGCTCATTATTATTAGTCGCATTTTCACATATACTGTCAGTGTGCTATGATATGCCAGTACTATAGATGATGAACGTGGGCGTCTGATTCTGAATATTCTGACCCCTGTAGCCGTTTCCAAAGGCCTGATGGCGTTTGTGTTTATCTTCACATTGTGTTGTTCTGGAGACTGAAAGAATTTGCTTGATAGAACATTTTTTGGTCACTCTAAAAAGTTAAAGCACAGAAGTAGACTGCGCCCAGCGCCAGTGCCTGTTTCAGGGTCGAGCCCCTACGCTCTGCCGATGGGGATAAGGGCAGCTCCATGTAAGGTCACACTCATCGCCACATAATTAAGGTGGTTTTATTTATGGGTAGGATAAATAACAACAAGGTTTGGAACATTCTCGCTTTTCTCTGATGGAAAAATAATTTAAAGGTAGTTGCGTTTGCTATGAAATGCTTGTAGTAAGACCTAGAAGCATTAGATTTTGGAAAATGCGTCTGTCCAGTGTGAATTATTTGTAGCAACAATTCCTAAATTGTTGCTCCTAAAATAAACTAATTGAATCCAAACTTATAAATGTGGTGTTTCCTTGGCATAGGACACAAAACAGGTGCTCTGCATTATTGTGTGGTTAATAAACGTGTATTAGGGACACTCAGTTTAGAAGGATCTCATAAATGATTTGTTTTATAACAGCACTTGTGGCTGAGCCTTCACATGAACATAAAAAGTGTGTGGAGGTGAAAGTGCACAGAGAAGGTACAGAGAGTAGAATCACTGCTTCTGTGAGAGAATGCACCGAGGTCAGCGGAGGATGGCCAGCAGGCTGCTTCAAGCTGCCGGGGAGGCAGTAGTAACTGAAGTAACTAATGGTCACAACCAAGATATGTAGAGGAGCATCTCTGAATGCACAACACGTTGAAGACCACATCAGGTACCACTCCTGTCTGCTAAGAACAGGAAATTGACAGCTCACCCAAACTGGAAAAATGTTGCCTTGTCTGGTGAGTCTTAAATGTGTTTGGACATTCAAAAATCATCCTGCCTCATATCTGCAGTGATGATTGTGTGTATATGGGCCGGGATCTGTGAGGAATGTTTCCAGCAGCTTGTTGAATCTATTCCATGATGAATTAAGGCACTTCTGAAGGTAACAGTGAATCCAAGCCAGTTCTGGCAAGATGCACCTAATAAAGAGTCTTTTGTTCACTGACAGTATGAAATCACCATTACAAGCTAGCACTAACCCGACTTTGCTCCATAATGATGACGTGAAGTAATTTTCACATAGGTTTCACACAGTTAGCATATGCACATGTGTATAAGTGTGTGTGTGACACTGTTGGGGGTTGGAATGTGACGTGAGAGCACTAATCAGAGGCAGCTGCAGCTAATGGTGAGATTAAAGTTAAAACACAAAAACAATCAGCTAGGATAAGTATACTATGGCTATGGGTTACTGCCCCCATCCCAGCCTCCCAGGGGGAAAGAGGGATGGATGGATAGAAGGATGGATGAGACTCTACCCAGTCTGGCTGGCACAGAGCCTCTGATTAAAAGCTCCTTTGTATTCTCTTTGATCCCCTCCTCTCAGTGGTGTGTCTCATCTCACCATAACAGGCACATGACACACACTGACACACTGCCAGTCGGGGCCTCAGGAAGTGCTCTGTACATGCAGTTGTGTTCGTGAGGACATTTCTCCTTCACAGTACATAAGAGCACGGACAAAGGCAGAAAATGACACGCGTGTTAGTCAGTCATGTTGGGAAACTGAAAACTTATTCTTCATTTCCAGTTAATACTTGTACAGCTGCTGTTATTGTGTATATATTTATTTATATTTAGATTTCTTCATACATTCTTATATATTTCTATACTGTGTATTGTGTATTTTGTTGTACAGTTATTTTATTTTCAACTTTAATTTATATATTTTATCTTATTCTTCCCAGTTAAATTTACCCTTCATTCTAATTTGTGTTGTACAGTTATTTCATTTTTAACCTTAATTTATATTTTATTCCTTCCTAGTTAAATTTACCCTTTTTAATTTTTCATATTTATTTCCTATCTTATTCATAGCCTTTTCCTTTTTTGTTTTCTTTAGGTCACGAGCAGTTGTCCAAGCATTTCACTGCATATCGTACTGTGTATGACTGTGTACGTGACAAATAAAATTTGAATTTGAATTTGAACTTACAGAGTTCTTGACGTTGGGGTAACTGATTAACGTAAACTCTTCAAAGTCCACAGTCTGGATCTTTTTTGCCAATTTCAGCAGATGGTGTTTAATTTCCATGGAGATAATTGTATCCTGGCAATAACAACATTGTACTCAAATACATCTGACAGGGAAAGTAGCACAAGCGGTCAACTGAAAAGACGGGTTTCAAACCTGCAGATTAGTCAGACTTATACAAAGGTGACCAGCAAAATAAAAGTGTGTGTTGTACTTGATGTAGCTGCTATCCCAAACAGCAGAGGTGATCCGCCAAATTTAACTAATACCAGCTAAATAGTAAAAAACTAGAAAATCCCATTAACTTGTAGAGGAAGTGATGTGCAAGTGTGAAAAGATGTGAGGACTTTTCACAACCGCTAAAATATTTGTGTGCTGAGAGAGCAGATTTAGTCTGTGTGAATAAAAATGAAAGTCTGCATGTGTTTGTGTGAGAGTGTAAGAGGATTAGGCCTGTTCACAGCCGAGGGTTTCGGACCGTTCCCTCTGTACGGCTGATGAGGCATTAACTTGCTGCTGTTTTGTTATGTGTCTGTCGGATTGTGTTGAGGACAAATTTCCAAAAAGTACTACATTTTCCTCCTTTAACACTGCCGAGAACCCCCATCCCCGCACTCATCCAACTCCAGCCTGGAAAACCTCCACGTTATCCCCAACTGTGGCATACGCTTCTGCTTTACTGACTGCTTTTTCATATCCATGTTTTGAGTTAACATTTTCTTTCGAAGACTGGCCCCCGATGTCATCCTGAGCATGGCTTCAGTCCCAGGAGCCTTACAGTCATCATTTGTGCCTACGTGGTTTAGATTCCACATGAGTTGAGTTTTCTTGGTTAAGAAGATTTAGTTTTTCTCACCTCCAGTGGTTAAACTACTATCTCAGAGCTTTCTTCTTCTCAGGATGATCCTGCTGTAACCCAAGAATCCCATCTGCTGCGCGCTTTCAAATATTTTGCATTGAAAGTGACATTTTTATAGATAAGCCGCTATGATCAGCCACTCTTTAAAAGCCTATACCAGTCAAACCTCGTGGTAGTTTCCGTTTCTTCACTGGCCTCACTCCAGAGCAGCTTTATCTACACATCACATCAGACAAAACCACCTTGTAAATAATCATATTACTTTACCTTGTGACATCAGTCCCAGAGGAAAAGATCCCCGACGTTAGAGCGCTCGGGGATTGTGTTGGGGGCGTGAGGGGTTAAGACTTGTTGAATAGCTGGTGGGCGTCACACAATGAGGTGGATTAGGCAGCACTAGAAAAGGCCTTTAGGGCTTTACTGGGGTGTTCAGCAGCTTACATCGCCTTCAATAACACTGCAGCACAGATCCAGCTGGGTAACTGAGGCTAGCCTGTAGGGTAAGAGCCTGGAAGTATTGATCAGCAGTGTGGAAAGAATGGAGGAAAAATAAAATTAGCAGAGCTTTTTGGATTTACAGGAAGAATTAAACTATGGAAATGCTGGTAGGGTGAAAAAATAAAAGTAAACTGTGATGTATGCTGCGATATTGTGCGTTCATGTGTCAGACAGAAAGTGTGTATTAAAAGGAGATTGGCCTTTTAAACCAATATCAATGTAACCATCCCAGCGTCACCAGTTTCTCCTCTTAAAATCTTAAAATCTTAACTTCAGTGTTATTGGCACTGCAGTGCTGATGTCTCGGTGAATGCAGCGCCGTTTTCCCAGATACTAATTAAATCACCAGTACCATGTTATCTGAACCCAGAACAGTGTAAACCAGCAGTTCTCATCTCTGCCTGGAATTACTGCAGCATTTCTGCCCAGCGTTGGGAAATTAAAGAGGAAGGGGTTGGGAGAGGCTGGGATCTCGCCACAGTGTGGCACATTGCATGTTAGCTGGGATAATAACAGTTGCGGTTTGTCTTAGGTTTCCTGAGCTAAAGTAAGAAGCTTCCACTTCCTGCAAAGCCACCATGACAAAGACAGCATCCACATTAGCTCCTGAACATCTGCAGGACACAGGGACACATTAAACTGTGGTTTCATGTCACTGCGCTATGAATTTGAACTCAGTCTTAAGCAAATTAGGATTTTTGTTCATCCCGAGGTCAGTAGCGTTTTCTGCAGTTAGTTTCAAACGGCTGGAGGATTCGGAGCGTTACGTTCTGGCCCAGGAAAAACTCGGAGTGACAACAGTTTCAGATCACAGCAGCGCCTATAAACAGCTGTATTTACCTTTATTTTCACTCTGGTTGAGAACATTGTGTCACTAACACAAGAATGACCGAAACACATCTCGTACCTACCAGCACTCCTTTCTGTTCATACTGAAGGCCATTCTGGAGAGGACTCGGAGTTTGAAAGTGTCAACATGTCTGTTACAGTTAGAATAACAAGTCACTGCACAGGAGTAAAGAAGCAATAATTTACTAAACCAAAAGAATAGTTATTAAATATAACGCTTTGCAGTTTGATCCTCGTTGAGTCGTCGAGTCCTTCTTTCTCTTGCCAATGTGATGTTTCGTGTCGCTGAGTGTCTGTCGGATGAGAACATTTGATCGTCTCTAGTCTACAGCCTGAGCCGTGAGCATGCGCACGTCTCCTGTAAATGCATTATCAAATCCTGCTCTCGGTTTGTCGATGCTCCGTCGCAGATGCGCAGTGCAGTGTGTTTGCAGGGCGGCGACCGGTGTCAGCAGAGCATCCGGGAAGCAACAGCAGATTAAACGCAGCTAGAAGCCTGATGGATGTCACTGCACACTGCATGCATCGCAGTCTTAATACTGCGTTGCCGCTTTTGCGCACGCCATCCCATCCACATATCTATGGATATGTTTTACAGCATTTAATAACAGTAATAAGTTCCTTATGGAGGGATTTTTACCAAAGTAGCTCGGTCATTCCACAGTGAAGGACGCTGAAGGGCTGGGAGGGGGGCAGCCATGCGACATGTCAGAAATATGCCCTGTGTCACCCAGAGAGTTGAGTCCCAGAATAACTGATGTCCACTCATACTGTGGGTTATTCCCACAGATGTGGATTTCATCTGTCTGACACAAAAGCAGGTTCGTAGTGGTCTCATGAGTAATCGCGGTGGAGCAATAAGAAGGGAAACTCCTGGAACCTCTGTGCTGCCTGAAAATCCCTTTTTGACTCTGTAAAGTGAAGCTGTTGAAGTCCAATGTTTCGTGCTGTTACACTCACATCTGCTCTAATGTTTAGACTTGATCGTGTATGTTATTGTGTCTTGCTAAAATACTTTGAAAATAATTAGAAGTAGATTTTGTAATATTATGATACAATCCATAGACCACCAACCAAAGTACCTCCATCTGCTGAGCAGACACGGTACGAACTCACAATGTGTTTGATGTGTGAATTTAGCCCTCAGTCAGCCATCATTTAGCATGTTGGTCATCAACAATGTGAGAATTCCCGATGTAGATTATCAAAACATTTTCTTTTAAGGGAAAACTCTCAGTGCTTGCCCTGAAATGTTGGTAATAATCCCATTAAACATGAAAACTTGATGGAAGCCCAACTACAAGAACTACAGTAGGTTAAAGTTGAACCACGACAGTAGCCTGTGCTCTGTGGCGGGAGCATTCAGAAAGATTGATAAGGGCCGTTTAGCTTGTGCAGTCATAAAAGGGAAAATTAAATATGCAAAGAAGCGATATGTTTGTAATACACCGGTGGAATTAAAAAGGTGTTTTCCTGTTGCTTCATAACTGCAAATGCAATCAACGTTTTGAGTAAACAGCGTCCTATAGCCGGGGTGTGGCGATGCCGTCAGGAGGGTTTTCACTTGGACACAAATGAAGCAGCGTGAACGCTCTTCCTCAGGACCTGAGCAGCATCTCAGCCCAGCTTAGTGAAGTCTTGTCACTTGACATTTTTCAGTAAAAACTTTCTCTGAGATGCTGTCGGTAGATTTTATTTACTCATTCTCAGCTGGTGTATTCCTGAAAGAGGGCTGCACCTCCGGTGGTTCTGAATAAACCACAAGGAGACTGAGGCGGCACACGAAGGTCTAGTTATTGATTAGCCAGTTTGTCTGCTGGCTCTAACTCTACGTTCTCTCGTTCTGTCTCACTGTCCCCGCAGAGCTGCAGAGGGAGGGAAGCATCGAGACCCTCAGCAACAGCTCAGGTTCCACCAGCGGCAGCATCCCACGCAACTTCGAGGGCTACCGCTCGCCGCTGCCCACCAACGAGAGCCAGCCGCTCAGCCTCTTCCCCACCAACTTCCCCTAGGACACCTCGTCGCTGGCATCCGTCCCACCCTGCTCTGCCTGCCCGTCCACCATCGTACACTCACGCACCGATGCGGTGTATTGAGTCCAAATCAAAAGATTTGTGTTTCTATGGTCAGCATGCGTTTTGTTTTTTGTTTCGTTTCTTCTCGTCTCAGACGGCTGCTCGCCAATCAGCTGCGGCCGCCACTGGTCATTCATTTCTGGGATTGAATTTTCAAGCTGCTGAAAATTGTGCCAATTTCCACTCAATTCAAATCTGATCATTTTAATTCCCAAATCATTCCAAAAACACTGATTTGCTGTTTACCCTCGAATTGTGCTCATGTCTGGGTGGAAACACCTGGACTCGTTTATTGCAGACTTTTGGAAACTTGTTCATTTAAAGGGTAGCAGCTGTTTTGAGCAGCTGCTTAGAAGGAAGCTAAATAAAGAACAGATAAAATACAGTTTAATATTTTGATATGTCTGCTGTCAGGGAGAAACGTCCACTATTTTCAACATTAGAGCGTAACCCTGCTCGTTACCTCGTTGCTTCGTCGCCTGCTGCTCGCTCAGCTGCCGTCGTTCTCAGTGTGTGTTTTTGAAGGTTAGGTGCGCCCATTGTCTGAATGAAGCGTAGGAGACGGGAGTGCTGACAGAGGAAAAAAAGGAAATGTTTATTCCAGGCAGCGACGTGCGGGAGCTCCTTCTCCCCGTGTAAGAGCGTCGCTGCCTCCCGCTCAATGTTTTAGATTAAATTTGCTCCTTTCATGCCTTTGATTTTCATGTAATCATATTTGACAAAGGGTGCAGTAACAAGATGACACTATTACTGCTTTGCTGGAGTAATTCAGATGTTTACAGTGTAATCGAGATGTTTCTGAAATCATTTGGATATATTCCCCACTCCGCCTTTCCAGATAGTAAATTTTAATTGAGCGCAGTAACGGAGGCTTGTGTAGTCGTCACGCCGAATTTTGTACATTAACAACTTTTGACCAAAATCTTTTTCCTATTCAAGATCTTTCAAATCTATATTTTCCTGTTTTTTTTCTTTGCCTGCAGAAATAAAGAGTTTGTCTGACAGTTTGTTCAAAGTGAAAATAACTGCACTGTTAACGTCTCCCAAGAAAATGCTCGAAATGTCATTTGCAGTGCTACATGTGGACTGCCTGCATGTCCGATGTGCTTTCTCAGACACTGAATGGACAGTAAAAAAAAGAAAAACATCATTATTATTCTTGTTGTTGGATTTGTGAAACATTGACTTCTTTCCCTGCGTTCATGCAAGAAAAAAAAAACAAAGTGAAGAAAATGAAACCGTCTTTTGTCCTCACTCTGATTGCTCCTAATGTTCCCATTTCAACCACAGCGGTGACCATCAGCGCACAGTACCACTGCTAATTAGTGCCATATTTTTTTAACAGGCAGTAAAGGGTGGTTAAAGGACGCTTTATGGGCAACTCGTGCTCTTTGTTCTGAGAGAGAAGTGAGAGTTTGTTTCTCTGTTAATCAGCAAAACTTCTAATTCTAAAAACAAACCTGAGGACAGTTAAACTGAATGACATTAGATTAACAGTGTGTGCTTCATGTGCCACGATTGATCTCATTCCCAACACCGTGAGCTGCAGTGGAAGCTTCCCAGCCTTGAAGAGAAAAGACGCGTAACCATCAACAGCTCGTGCCATACCCTCGTGTATATTTCAAAAGGAAAATGGCTACAGCACGAGTTCGTGAGCAGACTGAATGGATAAATGTGAACCTTTGTGTGTTTGTTTAGGCTGATGTGCAAGATTCCATTACGAACAAAACTGGGAGGATGTGCCACTTCACCAGAGGAACTTCAGCATTATGCAACATAAACTGAAAAGACACAGCAGTTTGCAAATGAAAGTCATTTTATTTTATCATGTTTTTGCAAACACTTTACATTATGAAATATCTTCAGAGGTGCACATTTTAATACAGAGGAAGTGTCCGTCACCACCACAGACACATGTGAAGTGTAACAAAAGTTCCACACGCACCAAAATCCCTAAAATGTTTTAAATGTAAACAATTATTGATTTCTAACAAGTGGGCAGTGACGTGGGAGTGCAAGGAAAGAAATTCTGAATCACTGAACTTGAGCAGCTCTGTTTACATGAACTCAGAGGAACATGTGTGCTGTTACTGAGCTCCTAAATCTGCTCCCTCATTTCAGTCAGTGAAGATGACACAGTTGGCTCCCTGACATATAAACTGCTCAAACTTTGAAATTTCTTGATTCTGACCAGAGCTCCTGCTTGGAAATGTGTGATTAGAGAAGAAAACTTGTGAATATTCAGCAGGACTGTGACAGTATTAACTAATCGGGTCAGCAGCCGGCAGCAGAATATAAGAAGAGTCCTGCAGGTTTTTGGTGAGATCAGTGTCCAGCTCCACTGAACAGTTTCCCAGAATCATCCCGGCATCGTTATGGTCATCAGAGATGTTGTTAGTTTGTTATTCTTTAGGCCAAGTGCCAACAATTGATGCGGTTGCACAACTGTGCACCACTTTCCATTTAGGGTTATCAATAAACTTGCTTGTTGCCAGCTGCAGTTCAAAATATAATTTTCAGAATAAAGAGCAAGAGGTCTGCTGGCCTTCTCTGAAGTGTGCAATGTTCCTCGCAGCTCACAGTTTCACTCTTGGAGGAAGGCCTGTTACACAGCGAGTGTGCGCAGTAACAAGCTCCCTTCTAGGCAAAGCATTGGGCCGCGAGTTCTGTTGCTACTCAGCAGCTTTTCCCAAGTTTGTGTTGCGCACAAGGCAAATTAGATTTGAACCCATGACCGTCTCTCTGCTTGAGTTTTTACCACCACGAACTCCCAGCTGGCTTCAGCATTTCACTTCAGCTACAAACCAACACAGTGCTGTTCTTTCGTGTATGGCTGTGCAGTTGGAGAGTGTAAATTGGCTCCCGACGGTGACTCTAAATTACAAATCAACTGTTCGGGAATTCAGTATTGGCGTGGATTCTACGTCCTCAATAAAAACGAACTCGACTAGTTTTTTAAACGATACACACTGAATTTTGCGTTAAGACGGGACTTAAAGAGACGTGGATTCAAAACACACATGCATGCAGAGCTGTAGAGAGGGCTGTAAACGCACATTCTGCAGAGTATTATTTTTATTTCTTTTCTAAATATGTTTTTGGAGACATTCAGTAAGCGCTCCATTTAGCTGCACAGGGTTGAAAAAAAGTGCGCGGTGGACTGAGCAGAGGAAGACTCCGCTCACACTGAAACATCCAGGCTGTGCTTTAGGGACGAAAATGAGATGTTTTTATGTTTAAAGTTTCGTTCTTGTTTTTTCTTTTTTTGTTCTTATTTTGACTGAATTCCGTGATGTTAAAAATACACCGGAGCTGTTTCCGAAGTATTGTGGAGAAAACAGGCTGCTGATTTTAACTAGTGTGCAACAAGTGATTAATTCAGGCCCATCAAACCATATGTTAGAACCCTGATGCTGAACAGCGCAGCTGTGTGAAACCTCGTTTTCTGGCTTAGATCTAATAATTTCTGTCAGCTGGATAAATATTAGAAAATTCAAATGAAGCAACGCTGAAAAGTCTGGACTCGGTGTTCCTGCGGGCTCCTGTCGTGCCACCCTTTGAGACCAGCGTCACGCTGTGACAGCGTCACTGCGGGACCGCAGGAGGGACAGCAGTGCCATCCATTCAGAACTTTTCAGGTTCGTTTCATTCAGACCGAGTCATTCATATGCAGTGCGTGTGATCAGACGTGACGTGTCTCTGTTGCGTAATTCGATCTTTCAAGAGGTTAAAAAAAAAACGATATTTCGGATATCTGTCGTTCAGGCGTGATTTTAATTTACTGCAGCTTCGCTGTTTCTGTCGCGTTTTAAGTGATTTTCAGGCTGTTTTAACGTTTTCATTCTCCAGGTGTTTTCATAAGAATCGAAATAAGAATAAAGCGTATTTGTTTAAACTTCCCTGCCCTGGGTGAGAGGTTTTCTGTGGGCTATTTAGTGGATGTCCTGATGTTTTGCGGTACCGGGTTCCTGAAAGCAGAGGCCTGCAGGTACAGCCTCTCCTCTTCCTCCGCTCCTCTGCTGCTGATCCTTAATATGATTCAATGTTCCCGGCGCTGCAGCTGCTAATTTAATCTCTCCATGCTGTCAACACATCTGCAAAACACACAAAAGATTATTTTGCTGTTTAAAAAATGCTCCTCGATTTAGATGAAATGGTAATAAATGCTGTCAGCTGGATGATGTTAAATACCCGAATGTTTGCTGATTAGGATGAATTTAGACCTGCTGTTCCGAACCACAAGCATGCACATAAACAGAGTGGAATCTCCTTCTTGGATTTATTTGGTAAAACTGCGCGCAAAAAAGAGACTTTATTGTAGTTTTTAAAAACAAAAATACAAATATAAGTTGAGCGATTGTTTGCTCGATGTGCCAAACAAATGTTTGTTTGTTTGTTTGTTTGTTTGATTTAAAAAACTACAAATAATACATGGAACTTCCTAAATGTTTAGATTTGAGCGGATGAATCTAATAATAATACAATAAGCTTGAAGAAAAAAAACATAAATGTGGATTTTGCAGTCACCTTGTTTGTCGGAAAGATTCGTAAAACATCAAATGCAGGTTTAAGAGGATCGCTGTAAATAAGGATGAACTTGCTTTGACAAACATTTGTGCGCATGCACGAGTACAGTAAAAATAATTTGTGTCCGTTCGGGTTCAATCCAGAAGAATCCAGCCAGCAGAGCTAATTATTGGGCCTCGGGGTAACACTGTGTACCTTTCAAGGATAACGTGCAGACATACTGCACCGTATGTGCGCCGTTACTTCTCGATTTTCAGGAGCAATATCAGGAGATTCCAGCGGAATAACAAACACAGTTTAGGTGCAAATATTATTATTACTTTTTTTTTTATCTTAAACTTTAATATTTGACTATTTACTTCGGGAAATCTAAATTATTTCTCACATCCGCCCCCCGGATATCCGCGAGAAATTTCCTCTATAAAGTAGTAACCCGACAACAACAGAAGCCCGTTTTAATTCATAGTTTATTTCATATTTATCTATTTTTTCTACCCGAGAATAACAGCAACAGGTGATGTCATCATTTGGATTTCCTGTATCCGCGTCTTTTTTCATTTCTGGACAAAGTCAGACACGTACATGAGCGCAGCGCGCCGTGCACCTGTGGCGCCACCCAAACATCTCCTGTCCGTGACGCAGTGACCAGCAGCATCAGAACTGAGATGGCTGAAATGAGCAGGGGGATTAAATGTACTGAAACGGAAAGACTTCAGATTTCTGTGAGGCTGTCTGCTGCGTGACGCCTGTAGCTGTGACAGCTCTGTCACCCTCCTCTGGCTCCCTCGGGTCACCATAGCGCCCTCACCTGGCGTTCCACCTGTCAGTCAGACGCACCTCAACCCCTCTATTCAACATCGTGGACGCAGATGAGATGAGAAGGGAGCAAGGAAAATAAAAGGCTTCAGCCCTGGATGTGAGTGGCTGTAGTTCATGACTGAACATGTATAAGGTGCGACATTTTTATTTCATCATTATTATTATTATTTTAATAGCATATCTGTGATGCATCCGGTAATATTCAGAGCCAAAAACAAACAAGCAAACCTCTTTTTCGATGCATTGTTCCAAATAATATGTGTGCGGGAGTGTTTGAGTTTGGGAGGGCTTAAGGAAACATTTTCCTTTTGCTACAAGTGAGAAGTGGTATGTTTCATTTAGCAAAGGCAGCCGGAGAGGAGCAGGAGGAGGAGGAGGAGGAAAGCTGCTGGTAGTTACAGGAGGAGGAGAGAGAAGGAGGAGCGGGAGAAGAGAAAGGAAGGAGGAGGAGGAGAGCGCCGCTGGTCGCCGGGTTTCCATGTGACAAGGGGAAATATGAGGGACTTTGACAGGTCTTAAACGGTCTGGCGCCAAGGCCTCAGTCTAGCCGCTAAATATAGCCTGAGAGATGATGCAGGGAGATGGGAGGAGAAGATGGAGAGATGAAAGGAGAAAAGGAACAATGCGGAGGAAAGGAAGAAAATAACAATACTCGATTATAGACGAATATGGCGCAAAAACCGTCCCGTTATGTTGTAATTAGAGCGTCTTTGGCCCGGATCGCTGACACAGGGGCCAAATGACCGGGACGGAAGGCGCATTTTACGCACAGTTGTATTGTCTTGTATTGAACGGACGAATAAAGGACACAGAAAAACCTCAGTCAACTTCCTACTGTATGGAAAGCGTCCTGCAAGTAGTTAATTCACGGTAAATACGAGCCTGCAGCTTGAAGTGTGACAAGCAGCTCCAAAGGTCTCTGATTTAAGCCTCCAAACGTCCTCATCTAGGCTCGTTTCTGACAACTATGTGACCTTATTTTTTTTATTATTTTATTTTAAAAACATACATTTTCAGACAACAGAAATTGAAGACAAAACCAGATAATTTGCTCATTTTTGGCGCATTTTTTCTTCGCAGACGCTTCATATCCACATCCCCAGCTGACAAACACATGCCCAAAGAACAAGTCTAAGGAGCATATTTACTGTCTGCTTCCATTAATCCACAACACACAGGACGCGTTAATCTATCAGGCCGATGCCCCTTCCACGTAGAGCTCCCAGCAGCCTGGAGCTCTGCTGCCTTGACTTAATGACTTTTAAATCGCGCTTGATGGAGATTTCTGTACCGTTGAAGGCACAGAACAAATAAATGGTGACTAATTTGTAAAAGCATTGTTGATACAATTATCCCGTTGAGCATTCCAACAGAAAAACCGTTATCCACCTCCATATGTTGCTAATCTGTTTTCATTTGTGTCACAGTAAAGCCCAGTGAGCAGCTCCCAAAGTCTCCTACGTCTTCAAAAAATAAAAAAGCAGCTTTAGGGACGAGTCAGCTGTTAGATACACACCACAACAACACCCATCTTAATTATTTTCAGCCTGAAACAGCTCTTCTTAACCTTGACACTCTCTGTGCTGCTGATGTGTGTGCCGTGCGGGAGCGCATGACGCTTCGGGGATGTGTGTGGGATCCACTGGGCTCGTGGAAACGGCTTCATTCAGGTGTATGAGCCCCGTTCACCGGAGCTATTCTCTCTCTGGCCTGCTGACTCTGTTACGCATGGCTGTATGATGGGAGCCGAGCAACAAGTGTGTAACACAGAGATGTGCAGACATCCCATGCTCTTAAATCACATGACATGCTGTATCTGACACACAAGCCGAATCGTGGTGTCGGTTTGGAGACATCAAATCGTTTTGTTTACACTTTTCTTTTCTGTTTGTCTTTTTTGTTTTGAGGCCGAACGGATTACTTGGTAGTTTAGAAGCATTTCGTCTTTTGATTATTTCATTTTATTTATTCTATTATTTGTTTGTTTGTTTTGATGTTTAGATTTGTTATTGAAGACATTTAGATGGCTACTAAGAATTTTGTGCGGGTGTCAGCGGAAGCCACAGAGGCGGCTAAGTTCCAGGGGTTCATCGGAAATGCGCAGTTGTCGCTGACACACTTATTCAGAGGGATTAACACTTTTTGTTTCAGTTTTTGTCCAAGTGACGCCTGCGGCCCACTCGCGATCGTCCCAGCCCGGAGAGGGCAGCTGTTTATCCAAAACGAGGAGGCGGGGGGGTGGGGGACTCAGATCCGACACTGAGTCATGACCGAGGCAGGACAGTGGAGCAGAGCCGCAGATGAGGCTTCGCTTCACAGCACTTGAGGGTAAATCTAAAGAGACAGGAGATTGTTCTTACTGCGGCGCATCAGCCGACTGGCGCCGAGCGACTCTCTAACAAACCGAGTCCGAGTTCACTGGATTCTGCCGAAGGAGCTCCGCAGAGCAGAGTGCTGGGAGGCTGGTGCCCCACACCACCACCACCCCCTCCTGGCTCCTGGAGTCCCGCACTGCTCTTGGTTTGACAAAATAAAACCTGTCGGAGATTACACGCCACCACGGCCTGCCCCAAACTCAGACTGAGCTCTAAATCATCTCGTCGCTGTTTGATATCGGAGTTAAAAAATATTTTTAAAAAAATAAAAAATAAAGTAATCCCTCCGACAGCCAGCAGCACCGCAACAGCAGGAATAAAGCAGCGACACAATAATAACAAGTTCAAATACATGCAGTAAACTTCATCTGAAGCCAAACAAGGAAGAGTTGGTATCGAAGTGAGCACTCACCGCTTTTTTCTCCCTCATTTTTCTCGCAAAATTCACGCATCATTATTCATCGGGCTTCCTCTGTTTTTGCTCCACGCAGCATCAGAGTTGGTCTTTTCCAGCCCGCTTTACTCTGCCGCCGCCTCCCCGTCAGCCCCACCAGGAACACGCACAGATACGCGGCTCCCGCCCGGGGAAATCGAGCCTGTTTGAGTCTCGATTCAGTATACACACGGTTAACATAGCCTGGACTAGTGTGAGGCAAATCCAGCCTAATCGTCAAAACAGCCGACGCTATAATTACGAAGTCTCTATAGAGACTATAGAGCGACCGAGAGAGCAGCAGCTCTTGAGAAGAAATCTCTCCGGAATGCAGAGCATGAGCTGCGAGATTTACTGCTGTGACATGTTCGAAAACACTGTGGCAAATATGGAGAAGTGAGGCTGTTCCTCTGTATGAAGGTGAGTATTAAGACACCGAGTCTGTGGACAGGTTGGGTTTTTTTCCGCAGGCGACATTATAAAAAAGCTAGCCGAGAGAGGTGATGCCTCCACCGGCCAAGAGCTAAGGGCTGACCCGGTGTTTGGCTTAGAAATGGGGGTGGGATTTCCCGATCTTTCCTGTCATTGGTTAATATTTTATTCTGTTGACATGTTTTCTTACTGCTAATGCTTCCGACACCTTCTTGTCCCCCCTCCTCTCCTAGAGTCTGGCCGGAGCTGTCAGAACCACGCCTATAGGGGCCCACAATTGGTCCAGAAAGCGTAAAATCAGCAATCAAAGGGGCTTGGTTCATTAGTGTTGGGGATGGAGGCAGGAAGGACATGTGAGATAGTCACAGATCTGCAGTGAACGGGGCCACATCTCTCCAGTCAGTGTGGGATGACTGAGAAACTGCTTATTTCTCTGAGAGGCACACAGCGCAGCCGGGCTCTGCCTTCTACTGAAGCGCCACTTCTGCTGACGGACTCGGTGCAGGAACCAAAGGAAACGCACATCAGCAGCAACTCTGGGCTATTTTCTTCACCCCGATAACGCGCTGTGTGTTCACTGTGCCGCTTTACAGACATTACTGAGTGCTGTCGAAGAGCGGACCTTCTGGCTCTGGGCTGGGGGGAGATACCATTAAAATATCTGTTATTTCACTTCGCTTTTTGTGGATGCACCGATGAGAGATCCAGTTTTCACAGGGACTGCAATGGCTTATCACCCTTTCCACGCACACCGGCCGACCGATTTCCCCATGTCCGCCTTTCTAGCGGCCGCTCAGCCTTCCTTCTTCCCGGCGCTCAGCCTCCCTCCCGGTGCTCTCACTAAGCCGATCACGGACCACGGCCTGGCAGGGGCGGCGGAGGCTGGGCTCCACCCGGCTCTCAGTCACCATCAGGCGGCTCATCTCCGCAGCATGAAAAGCCTGGAGCCCGAGGAGGAAGTGGACGACGATCCAAAAGTTACACTGGAAGCCAAGGATCTTTGGGACCAGTTTCACAAACTCGGAACGGAGATGGTTATTACCAAGTCAGGAAGGTAAGAACTCTCGCCCGATGCATATAGATCCGCTCACGGATATCCGGAGAACGTGTTTTTATTTCCATACAGTTTAAAGCCTTTTCGGTTAGTCCAAGTAAGCTCGGAGAATTACTCGAGAATTTTAGAGCAGCTAAAATGCCAGTAAACGGCAGCCTCTTTATAAGGCCTTGCACGGTCGGTACATATTTTTGCAGTGATTGTTGGTTTGCTCATTTATTTAAATAAAATAAAATAAAAACTATATTTAACAAAAACAGCGAGAACACGGCATTTACCAGTAATTATACCCTAAATAGCAGTTTTAAATGTCGTTTTAAATAACTATGCCACATCTACATTTGTGGGTGAGGAGCCAGTTATTGAATAAAGCTCCCGTTTGTCTTGAAATATTTGTCATCTACTTCCACCGTGACCACAGCACATATCTGGGATATTTTGGGGGAAATGTGGTAAGAGCTTTGATCAGGTTTTATCTCCTAAACTGCATTCTGTGGAGGCAGCAGAGCTTCTGGGTTTTATAAACAGGCTGTCACTTCAAAAAGCAGGGACATGAGGTGGTGTGGTCATAAATATATTCCTCAGCTTTGTAGTGGATGGCTTGGACACACACACGCACAGAAACACGCACTGTGTTTTTGTGTTGCTGTCGCCTAACAGTGTGCAGCTTTGGAGAAGAATGTCTGACAATTGCAATATTTCTGCCTGTACGAGCGCCGCGTTTTTCCCTCAACGCCTCTTTTGTCAAATTTGCTCAAATGTTGCAGGATAATGTGCAGTTGTGTTCGGGTTGTATCGCGGCGTGTTGACTCCCGGCGTGTGTTTCTTTCCGCAGGAGGATGTTCCCTCCGTTCAAAGTGCGAATAAACGGCCTCGATAAAAAAGCCAAATACATCCTGCTGATGGACATCGTGGCCGCGGACGACTGCCGCTACAAGTTCCACAATTCCCGCTGGATGGTGGCGGGCAAGGCCGACCCCGAGATGCCCAAGAGGATGTATATCCACCCGGACAGCCCGGCCACCGGCGAGCAGTGGATGGCCAAGCCTGTTGCTTTCCATAAACTCAAGCTGACCAACAACATCTCGGACAAACATGGATTTGTAAGTACAAATAGAGTTTTTTTCCTTTCTTTCTTCTGTGCAGGGAGGATATTTTTCATATTTACACGCTGCACTGAGTGTTGAAATACTGGAGATGACATTTTCAACATTTATGGATTTTTTATTTACTTTATTTATTTATTTTTTTGGAAGACGTGAGGGGAAATGGGTGATAGTGAATGTTTGATCACAGGAAAAAAAATCCGGAAAAAAAAAGAGCACAGAGCGAATTTCTAGTATGAAACTGCCACAGAAAAATGATCAAGTAGCTTCAGTAAAGCTGAGAGACGTGGAGCACTGACATAAATCTGCTCAGAGTATCATCGTCTCCTACAGTATTCTAAAATGAAATTAACGGAGAATATAATATGTAGCGTCTTTACACCCAAAGCTTTGTCACTTTGTCGCTACTTGACTTGGAACTTGTGTCTCTTCGATGTTCTGCAGAATATCGCGGCTCTGCAATTTCTCCACCTTGATATCCAAAGCCAGGCCCAGCTGCCTGAGCTGCAGCACCTACAGGCCTCCTTACCCCCTGACCGTAGTTTGCACTGCACCTCCCTACTGTACACCTTTGTTTTAGGCCCGATTGTATTGGGAACTTAAAAGAAAAGAAAAACCCAGCATGTCTAAGCCGACTGTTTGCGAGGCTGAGGATTAAGTGGTGTATTACCAAATCGGGTCAGAAAGAAATAACATGAAGTGAGTGCGAAACGCTCCCTCCAGCTAGTAACCTCATATGGCTGTTGCATATATTGTGTATTTTATTTTTTCATTTCTATATTTGTGGAGTGTGTTTTATCCAAAATAACTGGCTTTACTTTGTCTTTTTACAAAGCATTTAAAATCAAATAAATAAATAAAATAAATAATAACGCTACCAGTTTGCAAAGGGGCATATTATCACATTTTGCAGTGTGTATCTGAATGGCAGCCTTGTGTGCTTTCTACTGCAAATAAATGGAACATGACGCGTCAGTCTAAATAATTTGCAATAGCTAAGAAGCAGAATTTCTTGGTGTGTGCAGCGCTGATTCGGGCTTGCATTGCCTCGTACAGTCACCTAAAGTTTTTGGTTTTCTGTATCTTTACTGTCACTTTGTGTCCGGTCCATTTTGGGGGAATTTTAAGTTTTGCTTGTGATGTCTTTGATGCGTTAAAACAGACCACCGGGCAGTAACTCCACGCCGCTCTGTGCGTGTGTACTTGTGAAATTTGTAGCTCTTTGTGCTGTTAGGAATTGGATCAAATCGTTTTTTCTGTGGTTCTGATTCCTCATGGCAGCATGTGTGGCCTGGTAAGGTTTTTCCCTTTGCCCCGCACTAATTACAGACCAGGCTGCTTACACAGTAATTATAACAGCATCAATAACAATGCGCTGGATGATCCGCCTGCAACAGATTCTGCCTGGTGTCGAGGTTGAGCATCTGAGAGAGAGAGACATAAACATACCGTGATATTCACTCGAAAGCTTCGCTTTCTGTGTGTGTTGGTCCAGACGATCCTGAACTCCATGCACAAGTACCAGCCCAGGTTCCACATAGTGCGGGCCAACGACATCCTGAAGCTTCCCTACAGCACCTTCAGGACGTACGTGTTCCCCGAGACCGAGTTCGTGGCTGTGACAGCATATCAGAACGACAAGGTGAGTCAGCGTTCACACTCCACCGACGGCCTCTAATATGGCTGCTATACTTTGCATAATAAACATCCTAAATAAACGTCCTACATCAGCGTCCTCTCCCCCCGCCACCAACCCCCGAAGACTTAATCTGATTTTGTAGGTCGCCTAATTTCCCTGCAGAGGACTCCCATGTCCCTCTGGATTTTTTTAATTGCTGTTTTGCTTGGATTTGTGGCTGCAGCCGACATATCTATGAATTCAAATGGAGTGTGTGTGTGTGTGTGTGTGTGTGTGTGTGTGTGTGTGTGTGTGTGTGTGTGTGTGTGTGTGTGTGTGTGTGTGTGTGTGTGTGTTATCGGCTATTCACGGGCTATAAATGGGCTATTACCTTGTCCAGAAGTGAATAAATTAGGCGTATAAACGCTGGCGAAAGGAGGTTATGAATGTTGTGACGCTGCGTTAAAAATGACTGGCGTCATATTTGAAAGTTTTGTCTTGTCAAAGTGACACTAGAGTCATTTATTTATGTATTTATTTATTTTCATATCAAAGCTAATCATTCCACCTGAATTTATAAAAAAAAAATTGATGGCATTATTTTGAAGCCCTTGGCTGTTCGTTCGCCTCCTTCTTGAAGCTAATTGGGACTCGTGTCCAGGGGCGGGGGTCATGTTCTAAACGTTTATGGCAAAAAGACACAATTGAGGAGGCATTTAAAGGGTTGGTCACACTGCAGCTAGACTGGGCAGATGCTCAGACTCGCTACTCAAACTGGAAGCGCCTGAAGCGTTGAATTCTGGGGCCACGGAGGGCCTCCAGGAGCACGGAAGCTCCCCCGAGGCCTGTGTGGCTCCTTCAAATACACGGAGCCACACAGGCCTCCTCCACATATTGTGAGGCAGCAGTGTTCCAAACCGCCGTATTAATTATTGATATGAGCGTTATCTGTTCAAGTATAGCATCCTCCGCCATTTTTCTGGGGGTCGAAGGCCTCTGTGGCCCCACAGAGGAATGTTTCGTGGCAGAATTTCTCTCTGGGGGCCTATGTGAATAACGCACCATCATTACGTTTTAATTAATAATGCAAATCCGAGGTCTACGCTGTATGTGTGTTAATCCAAAGGCATTGTTTTAATACATGTGGACCAGGTGGAGACACTGGGGCCTAACAATGTGTGTGTGTGTGTTTTCCTGTGGTTCTCTGTGTATAAAACGGCTCCTGTCCTTCTATCTTGGATAGATAACACAGCTGAAGATCGACAACAACCCGTTCGCCAAAGGTTTCAGAGACACGGGAAACGGAAGGAGAGAGAAAAGGTACAAACTGCTGTATAACACCTGCTCTCTCTGTGTGTGTGTGTGTGTGTGTGTGTGTGTGTGTGTGTGTGTGTGTGTGTGTGTGTGTGTGTGTGTGTGTGCCTGCGCGCTTTGAGTATCGGCCTTTTTTAAAAATTCAGCAAGGACAACTCATTTATTATTATTATTATTATTATTATTATTATTATTATTATTATTATTATTATTATTATTGCAGGAAGCAGCTGTCCATGCCTTCGCTGCGGATGTACGAGGACCAGTGCAAGGCGGACAGGGAGGGCGCGGACTCGGACGCCTCGTCCAGTGAAGCTCCTGCCGGCAGGGACACGGTCCACTCCCCGCTGGGAGCGGGTACCAGCCCGCTGAGGTTCAGCAGGCCAAGTCGAGGTTAGTGATACTACCGCTTATTTTTTCTTTGGTGCAGGGGCTTTGTTGGATTTCATGACAGCGGGGTGCGTTAATAATCACGAGCTGCTGCAATGATCGTTTAGGTTATGAAATAATTTCATATTTTAAAGTGATAAAGTATTAAATGAGTGCAAAGTAAACAGTGACACAAAGTAGATGCATTATTGTCATACATGCATTATTTATTTTATTATTATTACACTATTAGTTCTAGATTATTATTGTGGCATTTGATTTTTGCGATTCAGTTTTTGTTTGGTTTTTGGACTGTGGTGCGTTCAGATAAAACAGCGACATGTCTTTAAACGGTGCCACAGGACTCTGACCTCCAAACTGTTTGGTTGTTACTCATATTACTGTTGGATTTGCGTTGGTTTTTGGTTTGCATTCCTCACCTGTTAACCAAAGGTTGCCTCGGATAACGCACTGACCCGCCTTTATTTAATTTGTTAATTTTGTTGGTAAGAACTGTGTATAAAGACAGTAAAATCAGCCTAATTTTGGACTGCCGTGGGATTTGAAATTCAAATTTTCATCTGAATGTTATAACTCGATTATAAAAGTTCAGAAATAGTCCATTATATATGAGTCTCATTAGGTCTCAGCATTTAGTTTTAAAGGGCTCTGATAAAAATTTAAACATGTTCATTTTTCCAATCTTTGCTCACTAAAACATTACACACAGGCTGACAAGGAATATTTTTCAAAATTAATACAATATTTAAAATGCTGGTTAAATGTTATTTTCTCAAAGACTGGAACATACAAGGTGGATTTGGAGAGAGCGTCCCAACCAGCCTCGTGACCACATGATTTGCTGTGTGTGGGTTAGAGTGTAGGACTGGTGCTTATGTGTCCTGCTTTCTGATTTCTGCATCTTAGATGATAAAACATGCACTGACAGCGAGCAAGAGCTGGAGCATCAAGATGAGCGCTGCACCGGGTCCAACAGCCCGGGACCCGAACCTGTGTCCCCCTACAGCTCCAGGTGTGAGGAGCGCATGAGGGAAAGAGCCGTTGCTGAGAAGAAGGATGACTCTTTATTCAGTATAAGGAGCCTCGAGAAGGACAAAGTGGAAAGCAGGCACAGGAAGGACACCACAGACGTGTTAACAAAGGACTCGGAGGCTAGAGGCATCAGTGCCACTAAGGATGCCTTCTCCCCTCTTGTAGTCCAGACCGAGAGCCCCTCACACTTCAGCCCAGGCCATTTACAAAGCTTGGCTCTGTCTGGCCTGCACAGTCAGCAGTTCTTTAACCCTCTGAACACCGGATCGCCACTGTTGTTTCACCCTGGGCAGTTTGCCATGGCCCCTGGAGCCTTTTCCGCTATGGGCATGGGGCATCTATTGGCCTCTGTATCTGGAACAAGTGGTTTGGAAAATGGCAGCCTCTCCACCCAGGGCACAGGAGGAACCCCAAACCCCTTCCCCTTCCATCTGTCCCAGCACATGCTTGCCTCTCAGGTAAGGAAAGCCGCCCACTTAAATGATTTAGTCCCTCTCCACACCTGTAGCAGTCATGTGACGTCAGCAGGACAGGGACATAGACATGATTTACTTTGCCTTCTTCACACTGTGATTGTTGAAATAAACTCTACACTCAGCAAGCTCGGAATTTAGGTTTGTTGATGATTAAAACAACAGTACACTCATCAAATTCACCTTTTGAAATGTAGAATCATCTATTTGTAAAAATACATAAATAAACAAAACCCAGGAATAATATATTACTGCTTCAGTGCTTTTTAAATCAGTTTTAAACAGTCTGAGAAAACGGAAGAATCTGATGTTTTTGTGAGTAGGTGAATGGAAGAGATTCTTTGATGATCGTCCCACATCAGTGATCTTTGCACTGACTATGTGTCTTTCCTTGTTCGACTTTCAGGGCATCCCCATGCCTCCATTTGGGGGTCTCTTCCCGTATCCTTACACCTACATGGCAGCAGCTGCAGCAGCAGCTTCAGCCTCAGCCCTCCCAGCCACCAGCACATCCAGTCCGCTCTCCAGGAACCCCTTCCTCGGCTCATCCAGGCCACGGCTCCGCTTCAACCCCTACCAGCTCCCGGTGTCTCTGCCTCAAAGCTCGAGCCTGCTCACCACCGGCCTGCAGGGAAGCATCAACCCAGGCTCAGAGTCCTCCAAACCGGGCAGTAGGGAAACCAGCCCAGCACCGGAGCACCACAGCAATCACAAGACAGGAGGCTCAAGTGGGAGGGTCGCGTCTCCCAAAACCTCCGTGAAGGACTCAGTGAACGAGCTGCAGAGCATCCAGAGACTGGTTAGCGGCCTGGAGGGCCAAAGGGAACCCTCCCCAAATACAGACTGTCCCAAGTGATTAAGACTCTCTGTCTGGGATGAAGACTTGGCTTGAATACTAGAGGACTATAAGTGCATATGTCCTGTACAGCACATTACAGAGACTGGGATGAAGGCATGACTGATGGGCGTTGATGAAGGCCAATTATGACTATTTTTTGGAACAAAGCTGCAGGTAGACAGAAATATAGTCTATGTAATTATATTTAATCTTTTTCAATTCACAAGTATTGAAAGTTTCCTTCAGAGCTGACCTGTTGGAAAGCGTGAAAAGCTTCAGCACCATCAGACACCAAAGTCCTCCCTGAAATCCCAGTGTTTTTAGGGTTAGCTTTTGAAGACGGCCAGACCCACCAGAACAAAGAAAAACACAAAACAGAAAAAAAAAATCCCTGCTGCAATTCTACACTCATTAAATAAAAACGATTTAGAAAAGAATAATAAGGAAATAACTCAAATGTGAGGAAAATAAAGAATTAAATAATCACAAAAAACCCCTTTAACCTAAGGCCAAGGACGTCTATCAGAGAGTCACAGTGACAACAAGCAAACAAGTAGTGAATTAAACGTCATCATGTCATATCACAGGTGGACCACGCAAGGCCACCATCGGCCTCTTATAGCGGTCTAACCTGCCCGAGAGCCTGCAGCTCCGCACTGTGCGTGGGGCACTGTGGAAAGTGTGTGCTGTAAAGTTTGGGTAACCTGAAGCACTTGAGCATCCGAGCCTGGTTTCTAAACTCCACGCCTGAACACGAGGCTTACGACGCCGACAGGCAAGTCTGATTATTTCAAAAGGGATGGAAGGTGAACGTCCCGCCTGCGAGAGGAAGAAAGAACCGTTTATCATTTAATGCCAGAAAAAAAAATCTTTCTGAACTATTTATGTAATAAAAAAAATCTGTAAATAAAGCTAAGATCCAAGAATATGCAATTGGTATTAATTTATTCAAGGCTGTATATTAGCGTGTATATATTTCGAATGGAACCCCCTCTTACTTATCCTGCCCCCTCCTCTTCCTCCTTCCGCCCCGTTTTACATATACTGTACATGAAAGCTATTTAGCGCTTGTTGGTTTGAAAAAAGAAAAAGAAAAAAAAACTGTGTATGAAGCATCGATGACTTTTTTTAGGAGACGTGTGCCATGTTTTAGTCTGCATCCACCGACAAACACAGAGGAACAGAGATAGAGAGAGCTCCACATGGATTCTAAAACACCTCAGGTTATTTCACTTCAGCCAGGAGACATTCAAAGTAATTCCTCCTATGGGCGCATCGTTCATATCTATTCATAAATATATTTAAAGTTGGAAATATCTTGTTTATGCTGGTTGTCCGGGTATTTTTTTCTTTTTGTTTTTTTCTTTCTTTCTTTCTTTTTTCTTTTTTTTTTGTTTGTCTCACAATTTCAATAAAAAAATGTTGTGCGAAAGGTTGTATTATTATTATTGTTATTAGTATTAGTATTATTATCACCTCACTCTACCAACTGTCACCACTTTTGGAGCCTTTTTAATGAAGTCATCTAAGCTAAGGTTTCACACAAATAAGGGCCTGCTTGTAGACACACACGCGTACGCGCGGGGCAGGAGCGCCCCCTGTCGGCCACATGTCGAACAGGAGGAAAAAGTGTGGTTTACTAAATTTGATAAGAAAATGTGTCTGGGTCGAGTTTGCATGTCATTAAAAGCAGATTTAAATTGCATGGTGAAATTTGTGGGTCAAAATTGCTGGCAGAATTTTTGCATTGAGACTACAGCTATGACTATTACAGCGTGCTTTATTGTTTCAGACTTTACATGAGCAAACGAATTAAAGAGCAGGCTTTGCCCCTCTATATTTGCATTTTTATGTTCTATTTTCTCGTGTTTTGTTGCAGCAGTCTGTCACATCGTTTTAGTTCCTGGACCTGTCTTCTGTACACACAGCTCTATTTCGAGCAGGTCCTCGGTCGCCGTCAATCAGCATTTCCTTTAGCATTGTGTGTATTTTTAGAAACACTGAAGTGATGGAAGTATTTATAGGAAGAGCTTTCTCTGCTGCGCTCGCACACATCCGCTGCAGCCGGAGAGCAGCTTTAACTGTTTAAAGCAAAGAGCAGCTCAGAGTCCGACCGACGAGTGTGAAACAGAACGTGTTTTTACCTGCGGAAATAAATGTTGTATTATGAAACCAAACATGCATGGTGTTTGGAGTTTGAGCCTAAAGTATTTAGAATGAATGCAATATTTCGTTAGTGCTGCGTATTTGTGTGTGTGTTCCTGTACATTCATGAACTCATCCTCAGTAGAAATGTGACTTGCGCCGAGGCCTCAGCAGTGTGTGTGTTTATGTGTGTCACTGCATGTGTGTGTCTCGGTTTAAAGGGTTAAGCAGGGGGAGTTTAGGGCAGCAGACAGCCTTTTGTCCGGGACCCGGCGTCTGTCGCCTGCCTGCCGGCCACAGCCTCCACACCGCCCCGCTTCCTAATTAGAGAGTCTCCCCTCTTCCTCCTCTTCGTCCTCCTCCCCTTCTTCTTCATTTTTCTTTTCTTTCTGCAGCGACAATCACAGGACTCTCATTCTGTTACGGGGACCATTGTTGCCACTCTGTTATCTTCAATTAACAGGGAGAGCGAGTCGACCTCGCACACTGGGAGAAAAAAGTATTTGTCTAAATCAATCAGTCAGCGAGTGATCAATAGGCTCCTGTGGAGGCCCCGTGGATCATAACTAATGACTGGTGACGGCGTGGGGTAAAAAGGCCAAGATTATTCACAACTTTGTTAAATGATCAGTGCTGCTCTATGATGTTATTTATGCTTTTGGAGGAAAACAGGAGAAAATGCGCAGTTCGTTTGAGACAAACTGCAACTTATCCTGTTTGGACTGTGTGAAAGCTAAACAGCAGCGCAGAGGCTCTGCTTATCTGCAGGCCTGTAGGAGAGATTTCAGAGCCTGCTGGGATCTAGTCTCACATCAGTCAGCATGCCCCAGATTACACAAATATTCTCCGGGTGTAAGGTTACTTATGTAACTGCATGGAGAAACTGGTAGTTTATTAACAGTTTTACATTTGCTTTTCTTACAGCTACACTCGCAGTCAAGCCCTGCAATCGAAAAGCAGCTAAATACCCTCGTTCAGCAAATGTTTAGACCAAACTTATGATTATTGGATTTTTCAGTTTCGTGAAACATTACAGACTGCTTCTGCTCGTGTCAGAGGCGACTGGCACACTTTGTTATTTACTTACATTTTATCCGACAGTAATGGTGACACTGAAAAGGAAAAAATGCTTTTCATTAGATTTGATTGAAATAAACAAAAAAGTGTATTTTTTTAAAGTAGCACCGACCCGACACGAAACAAAATAAAAACAAACTGTAAAAATGATCATGTTACATGCAGCTGAATGACGGCACAGAGGTTAAGCTTGTTTACGAAACATATATGTGGGCACTTATTCATATCTGATACTTAATCGCTTTTGACGTGGTTCAATCCGGAATGTGATACTTTTAATTGTAGTATTATCACCATGAATAGTTCTTCTGATTTATAACACGTGAAAATTCATATTATCATCTTTCCTCGTGTTCTTTGTCTGTCGCTAAATTAGAATTAATTTAAGTGTATAAAGAACTGCAGCACTGGAAATCAAACTCTGACATCAATTTTCCACTTTTTAAGGGTACTACTCAAATAAGTCTGCTGATCTTATGCTTGCTTCATGAGATTAAAATATGACATTAATATAATGGGGAAGAAATGAACTCATGACCTCAAGAAACCTTCTCATCTCTGAAGAAGCTGACTTGGATAACAATGTGCTGATCTATTTTACAAGTGAAACCGCTAGAAACCAATTAGATCCGATACTAAGCACATGAAATTGCATTTTATATTACAAAGTGAAAATTTTAGGCCTGTGCATAAACATTTAAACAGCAAAAAAGTGAAAAAAGGTTTGCATTATGTTCTGTAGCTAAGTTTTGACAAGCTGGCTAAATGTTTTGTATGTGTGAAAGAGAGGGAGGTATTGGTACAGTATGCTGGGTGTCTACAGAGTGTGTATTGTCATCCTGTGGCTCTGCAGGCTGCTACTGAGAGAGCAGGCGGCCTATTGGTTGCTTAGCTCAGGTGCAGCCTTTGCACTGGTTCACAGTGGAGCAGGAAGAGTCCAATCACAGACCTCTGTTCTCCTTCAGGACAATGCAGGGAGAGGGAAAAATGCACAGCCCACAACCTCAGTGAATGGCTTCAGGGAGCCAACTCCTCACACAAAAATAGAGACCTGCACAAAAGCAGAACATACAAATGAAAAGGTTCTCATTTTGTTTAAATCCAGTGGCATGTGCTGAAGGGAGAAAGTGCAGAATGCTTTGAGTTAACTTCATGAGAGCAAAAGATCCATTAAAAACACCTAATAAACACACCTATAAAATGCAGCTCTAATAGAGTACAGGCAGATCAGATGGGCCACCAAAGCTGGAAACTAAACGAGCATAGATCTATAGAATGAAAGAGGAACAGCAAACTAATAAAAGTCATCAATATTCAGGTTACATGAGTGCTTTCAAATAAGGAAAGGAGTACATGCAGCAAGTCATCAAGTGTGTGTGTGTGTGTGTGTGTGTGTGTGTGTGTGTGTGTGTGTGTGTGTGTGTGTGTGAGTGAGAGAGAGAGAGAGAGAATCCTACTTTTTGGGGAGTTTGGAGCTGAAGTGTGTTAGCCCATCGCCCCCTCCTGGACACTGAGGAAGGGGAAGGACGTCTATTTGGACTTTATTTAGACTGTGACAGTATTAGTACAATAATAAATAATACAAATAATGATAATACAAATTTACAGTGAAGCAAAGTATTTAAAACAGAGTAACATGCATGGAATCTATAAAACAGACAAGTTTGGATTTTATCACAATCACTTTCCTCTACAAATGATCTAAATGCTTCTTTTTGTTTGTTTTTTGCTGCTTTATTTAAAAATGATGTATTTAATCAGTGTATTTGCTCTGGGCCTACATTGATTAGACTCACACGTTACACTATCTTTACCTTACACTACAGAGTGTTTTGAGGCAACTGCTGTGGTGATTTTATATGAATAAAACTGAGCTGAAACTGAATTAGATTGAATTCTTTCATATTATCCACCGTAATAACTCTCCTAGTTAAGTTTACAGTCATTCTATTATAGTTCATACTTTTCTCTTAATGTCATTTTCAGCCATTCTACATCAGTCTTAGCATTTTTTAACGTGCTACTAAAAGTCAGTACAAATATATTTATGAAGTCATATGATTTTGCATTGAAAACCAGCAGGAGACTGCCACTCCTCTAAAAGCGCTGCTTCCAAACGCAACAACCACTAGGTGGCACACTTACTTACTTTAGAAGTATCACTGCTTTATTAAAAGAAATCGGGAAGGACATTTCAAAAACTAATAATACATCAGAGGATTTCGGTTATAAATGTCTTCTACAAAGGAGCAATATTAAATAAGGACATGCAGTTTTTAAAAAGAGAAATAGTATCATTTGGCCAAATGTCTGTGAATACTATGTGTGTGTGTGTGTGGTGTGTGTGTGTGTGTGTGTGTGTGTGTGTGTGTGTGTGTGTTGTGAGCATTGACCAATACTCAGAATAATAATACCTGGGACTGTGTCCCGTTTTTAAACAACTGCAGATTCCAAGATAATCAGTTCAAAAAACTGTACGTAAGTTATTTGTATGTGTCATTTTCACAGAACAAATAAGAGCCTAAATAAAGAGCATGGCGGGCCTGTTCAGCAGTGAAGTGCAGCACCGCTCACACAGTTAAGGGTTGTGTGAAAGCAGATTTGTTTGATCTTAGGCGTAGTGTACATCAAAGCTCTGCCAGGTCTGTCGAATTCCAGGAAAGACTTTTTAGTACTGAGCAGCTAAATGTTTACAAAAGGTTGAAAAGGGAAACAATTTCTCAGATTTCTTTTAAAGAAATCTGAGAAATTGATGCTAAGCAGAGGCAAATGGACAGATTTATATATTTAAATTTAACCGCAAATGTGTTTGCTTTTATTAAGAGTACTACATGGCACCTACAAGAGAGCTGCATAATTTACACATCCTTGGTGGTTTCCAAGTATACATCACAGCCTGATTTAGGAAAATTATAAGATGCACAAAGTCTGCGCACACACTATGCATCGTAGTTCATGCTCTTACGACCTGCTGCTCTGGAGACAAATTACAGACTGTAAGATGTCGGATGGAAAAGAGATAAATCAGAGCAAGCCAAATACTGTGGTGTAGCTAATGAAGTGGCTGGAAAGGCCAGACCGGGCAACCCCCATCTTTGTCACTCATTACAGCTGAGGGAAACAGTGGAGGTTTGCAATGAAACAGGCACCTTTTACTGTCCTAGATCAAACAGCAGCCAAAATCTGCACCGTCTGCACTTCAAGCCTCAATTACGAACACGGTATGAGCGTGTCGGACAACCAGGTCGTTGCAAAAACAGGCTTTTGATCATGGCCAAGTTCTCGAGGATATGTTTAAAGAGGACAGCAAGAGGAACTGTGCAGAATCTGTACATCTGACCCAGGAGAAATCATTTGCTCTGATGGCACTAAAAGGCCTGGCCTCCACACACTGGGCTGACACAGAGATGAACGCAAGAGATTAGCAAAGACTAACCGTCTATGTCATGATGAACGGACGCCTGGGCCAAGTCACAATGCTGAGACTAAACCCGCCAGTTCTTCTAAAAACATACAATCCCCTCAGCGCTTGTCCAAGCACAGACATATGTAAAATACACCCACGCCAGACTGGATAAACTTTGAGTTGCTCCACAGACACACAGTGTACTCAAACTGGAGTTTGACTGATGCAGCTTCTTCTTTAGAAACAAGGACCGTGTACATTACTTCTAAGTGTTGTTTATTACTAACTGCTACCCAGCTATAAACAGGCTGATTTAGGAATTAAGAGATTTTAGTGAATTATGTTACTTTTACCAGTCTAGTTAAAGACTGACCAGTATGTTGGAAGAAAATTGCTTAGTTAAGAATGTCAACTTATAATAGCTCTTATAGGTAAAACACTGGCCTCATTCTGGGTTATTTTAGTGTTAACTAAGGCAGAGAATCGTTTTCTGGTACAGAAGAAAAAACCTGTTATTTCAGTGTAAAACTCTTGTTCAATTAAAGCTGCATTAATGGAGTTAGACTCATGAAGAATGCAGTTGGTTTAATGTTACTGAACGCTTTCAATAGAGTCACCAGCTTGAGCTCCTAATCTGGCTTACTTGCTTAAACTTAAAGCTGCGCTGGTTATCTGCTGAATACTACAATACAAAGCTTGTTTTACACCTTTGCTAGCTGGTAAATGCATACCAATGGATCAGCCTGTGTGGGTGCAATGCTTCTTTAATGCAGCCCGAAGTTCCTCACGTTGGGAGGGTGGTAGGTCTTGACAGCGGTATACATTTTCACAAAGGACACAGATGGTCCTGCCATGGGCAGTAATAGTTAAAATTTTATCAGGTCATCCTTCCTGGAGGTATTAGCAAGACAAATTTCTGGACAAGAACTGATTTATATTATCACTCCAGAACAGTAACTATGTACTCTAAAGTAGTGAAGCATAACTTGTGCATTTAAATTTGGAATCTTCTTCACGTGTTTCACAGGGTTCAGTTAGTTCAACAATTCGTTAAACTACAGGCATGTTAAAGACCTGAGGTTGTTGTATTTTGGCAATAAAAATCACATTTCATGAGTGGTGTCCAATCTCATACTTTTGGCCTCCAGCAGAACTGTGATGGATCCCGGAGTCATTTTTGACCAGGATATGTCCTTCAACATGTGCATAAACAAATATGTAAGCTGCTTTCTTTCATCTGTACAGTATGCTAGAATTAGAAACATCTTAACTCAGAGTAATGCTGAAGAATTAGCTCATGCATTTATTACTTCTAGGGTGGACTATGGTAAGTTATTAATTTAAGGTTGCTCTAAAGGTTCCCTGAAAGATTAATTGCAGGGCAGACAGACAGCCACTCACAGTCATGCCTATGGACAATAGGTATCAGGGGTGTAATTTTCAGGGGGGTTAGGGGGGTTATGACCCCCCACAGACCCAACCAATATAACACCCCCCTCCCCCCAATAATATTATATCTTGCATAAATAGGCTGTTGATTTTCTTTACTCATTTCAGGTATTACCTGCAAAATAGTTGCATGTTTAATCATCTGGGAATTTACCCAGATTTATTTAGTTATACATTTTTTACAGAAACATTTGTTGTTCTACATAAGACTTGTATGTATAAATGGGATTAAAGAGGGTAATCCCCCCCAATGTTGAGCACAAAGTTGCACCGATGATAGGTATGGACTTTGTGCTGCGGGAGGAAGCTGGAGTACCCACAGTGAACCCATGCAAACTCCACACAGAAAGGCACTGGCCACACGGTGGAGTCAAACTCAAGACCTTCTTGCTGTGAGGCAGCAGTGCTAACCACTGTGCCACCTTGCTGCTCTTTCAAACTTTTCCCTTTTAAAAAAAACCTATAGCTGGGACTGGATCAGGAGCCCTTAATATATCCTCCATTTATTCTATTATAGGCTCTGGCTGCTGAGCGACTTCCCATGATGCACTGAACATTTCTCCACTTCCCGGTGTTTTATTTTACTATTTTTCCAAAAGCGTTCACTCGCCTATCCAAATCATTGATTTCAGGAGTTTCAGTCACTTCTATGTACATGTAGGCACGCAGACTGCTTTCACAAACATTTGTGAAAGAATGGGTCACTCACAGAAACTTGGTGAATTCCAGCATTGCACCGTGACAGGATACCACCTTTTTCAGGGGTTGGGTCTGTGACCCAGCGTTTTGAGTTTATTTTGTGTTTTTGATTTCCTTATGTTAGATGGTGATAATATTAAGTTCTTGGTGTCATTATTTAGTTAGGCAGTAGTTGAGTTTTATTCTAGTTTTATTCTAGTTTTTTTTTCATTATGAGTCTTGAATTCAATTCAAAATTTTTTTTATATAGCACCAAATCACAGCAACAGTCACCTCGAGGTGCTTTATATTGTAAGGTAGACCCTACAATAGTACATACAGAGAAAAACCCAACAATCATAAGACCCCCTATGAGCAAGCACTTTGGTGACAGTGGGAAGGAAAAACTCCCTTTTAACAGGAAGAAACCTCCGGCAGAACCAGGCTCAGGGAGGGGCGGGGCCATCTGCTGTGATTGGTGGGGTGAGAGAAAGAAGACAGGATAAAGACATGCTGTGGAAGAGAGACGGAGATTCAGAGTCTGTCTTGTCTTCAGTGTTTTTACTTTCACTTATGCCAGTGCGATAGTCTCTCCCTGTGTTCTGTTGTAACTGTCAAGTTTGTGTTGTCATGTCTACGTTCCACTATGCTTCCTGTTTTATTTTGTAAGTCTTGTTTCCATGTTCAGTGTGTTTAGTTTTGCATCCCCTGTTGTGTCATGTTCATTTGTGTCAGCTGTGTTTCCCCAGGTGTTTCCACTTCCCTCATTACCCTTGTGTATTTAAGTCCTCTGTCATCCTCTGTTCAGTGTTGGGTTGTCTGGTTGTTTCCAAGTCAGGTCAGGTCAGGTCAGGTCAGGTCAGGTCAGGTCAGGTCAGGTCAGGTCAGGTCAGGTCAGGTCAGAGAGTGTAACCTGATGTGGTAGCATATACACGCTGCATATGCTGCTGCCTACTTGGAAAATATGGAGGTACAGCACCTGGGGGCGCAGGTGAAGAGGGCTCTCTGTGGGGAACACCTCCTCCATACCCCTAAGTGAGAGTAGACTAGGCCAGTCTAAGTTGGGTGATGGGGATATGTGGCAGGGAGGGGTCTGTGTTCTCTATTTACCTGCATTTGTGATTCAACACTTGTTTTGAATGATTTCTTTTGTAGCTCAGTATGTAGGTCATTTACTCACTGGAAGTCTTGTGGTTTGATTCCTGGGTGCTCCAGTCTGCATGCCAAAAGGGTAAGATACAGGATGTGTTCATCAGAGCGTAAATGTTGGATAAAAAGGCACTAAGGCATAAAAAAGTGCATGTGTGAATGGTTAAATGGACTGGTTCTTATATAGCGCTTTTCTACTCCCCCAGTGTACTCAAAGCACTCTATACAACACATTCACCCAATCTCACAAGAACTTTCTCTAAACTGAGTGCTTTTCTAATGACATTCACACTCCGATGGATGCATCGGAGAGTAACTTGGGGTAGTAGTTTGCCCAAGGATACTTGACATGCATGACTGGAGGAGCCAGGGATCGAACCACCAACCTTCCGATCAGTAGTTGACCTGCGCTACCTCCTGAGCTACAGCCACCCCAGTTAAATGAGGCTATATTGTATAAAGTGCTCTGACAAAGTAACAAAGTACTATATAGAACCAGTTTACCATGACACTTGCTACACACCTTTAACAATAGATGAAATGATTATGTGCAACATAAAAGGCTTCAGCCAAAGTGATGGTAAATGGACTGAATCTTACACCCAGAGCACTTTACGTAACGTGCCTCATTCACCCAAGCACTTTTTTATGCATATGCTTAACTATTTTCTATCTGCCATTCACACACATTCATACTCCAGTGCATTTGGAGAGCAACGTGGGGTTAGTGTCTTACTCAAAGATATTTGACATACAGACGGGAGAAGCCAGGGATCGAACCACCAACCTTTCAATCAACTGACCAGTGAGCAACTGTCCTACCGTCCCCATTTTAGAAGAAGTTTCTGAGTTTGTGGACAAGGCACAGGTGACACAATACGAAGATAGCCAGGATAAGCGGGTGAAAAACTTATTACAAAGGAGCCTCACCGAACCAGAAAAGAATGTGCTCGCCAAAGGACTTGATTTTGTGATTTATCCACAATAGCTGACTATAGTGGATCTTATCACAACCACAGAAACAGGGATAAGGAACACAACCTGAAGCATAGCAAATCAGGATGAAGGTCTCAGCTACCCTCTCCAGTGCAAAATTCCTCTGTCTAACTGCACAGTACAAGAAAAAAAGAACACTGTCACATCCCTAAGCAAAGACCAAAACATCACCATATTACCAGGCAATAAGGGAAGGTGCACTGTTGTTCTATACTCAACTGATTACCACACCAAGATTACTACACTCCTCAGTGACAACAATACCTACAAAGCCTTAAGATGAGACCCCACAAGCAACTACAAAAAGAAAGTCATCACTTCCCTACAACAACATGAAAAAGCCATTGACATGTGTACAGAGGGGATGTTATACCCTGTATATATGGATCTATTCCACTCAGACCCATTATTAGCAGTATAAACTCATCTCTCCACCTACAACACTTCGAGGCACCTCACCACCAGCCTAGCTCCCCTTGTGAGGAACACACCCCATTACACCTTGGTCAAAAGAATTATAAGACTTCACTGTTCACATCAACCCAGTGGACCAAAACATAAAGGTACAATTTGCCAATGCCACTTCTGCATTGTGCTGTACACACAGAGGAGAATGGAAACTTCAAAACTAAAGTTTACCGGACGTCCACAACAGACCAGTACCGACTCCCACCGCCCTCTGGAAGTAATCAAGACCCCGCAACACCCAGTAAAAATGGTTTCTTCTAAGCAAGAGGGGAAACAAAAGGATCACACACATGTAAACAAAGCTCTTAAAACATGTGGTTATCCCAAATGGGCCTTCATCAAATCAGCAAAGATGCACAGGAAAGAAGGTCAAACACCAACTAGGGAGGAGCAGAGTGACAAACGGAACAACACCGTCAATCCCTATGTAGCAGCTTTATCAGAGAAACATCCCAGTGCACTTCAAACCCAACAAGTTGAACAACATGGTGGCTTACAACACTGACTTTCTGCCACCTACAATTCAATTTTGAGATCCCTTCCAGGAACCTCAAAACCTGCTAACATCTTGTGTCAGGAGATCTCAATAGGTCACATGACCGGGTGACAATGGTAAATGGCCTGTATTTGTATAGCGCTTTACTAGTCCCTAAGGACCCCAAAGCGCTTTACACATTCAGTCATCCACACACACATCCACACACTGGTGATGGCAGCTACATTGTAGCCACAGCCACCCTGGGGCGCACTGACAGAGGCGAGGCTGCCGGACACTGGCGCCACCGGGCCCTCTGACCACCACCAGTAGGCAACGGGTGAAGTGTCTTGCCCAAGGACACAACGACCGAGACTGTCCAAGCCGGGGCTCGAACCTGCAACCTTCCGATTACAAGACGAACTCCCAACTCTTGAGCCACGATCGCCCCAACCAAAATTTCTGCTGATATTGACCCATGCACACTTTGGCTCATGTGATGAGGCACATGACCAATAGTGGGTCAACAACCTTCTTAACCCTCCTGCCATCCTTTAAAAAACTCACACCCATCACCCTAGGGACCATTCTCAGCCACGCCATAAAAAGACCATATATCCATATTTTATTCCACTTTAAATTAGCCAACCTTGTAAAACTACTTCTCCCTGAAATATTCATGTAAATGTAGCCAGATGGGCTACTCGCCTTCCGTTGTTTTTCTTCTCTCATTCTCTCTCTCTCTCGCTCGCTCTACCACCCTCGCTCTCTTTCCACTGCACTCGCTCCTTGTATCAGGTGATCGGGTTAATTGGGAACCCACCTGCACATTGATTGCAGGGTGGCGCTAGCCTGTATAAAGCTAAGCCGATGTCTTGTTGGATTAATTCCTCCCGAGCTTCTGGTACGATACAGCAGTAAATGCTGGCGTACTGCGACGGACTGATCAGCAAGAGCCGATTATACGACAGCTACAGCAGTCTGTTTAATTCTGCCATTGCGGAGAGAGGTGTTCGTGGTATCTCCACCAATGAGAGTATAGTGCCTCCGGTCCTGGGGGTTCACTGCTGTACTCACCTCTCCATGGTAAATTGTCCAACCTAAATTGGAAGAGTGGACTGCCTTCTCAGCTGCTGTTGTGAACTCCTCCTTGGTGGAGTCTGCTGTCTTGTCTTGTTTTGTCTTATCTTGTTTTTATTAAGTAGGCTTACCTTTTTTTGGGTTCGCCTGGTGTTCTATTTTACCCTGGACTGTTGCTCGTACCCACACTTCTGTGATCGGGCTGAAGTGATTCTCTGCCCGAGTGTCGTGCTGGGACTCTAAATCGCCTGGGTGGCCGGTCTCAGCCGGTGGGGAGCCAGACCGGCCTACGCCTGAGAATAATTATTACCAGCACGAGTGGTAGTTTGACCCGTGGGGAATAAGCCTTTCCCGTGTGTGTGTGTGTGTGTGTGTGTGTGTGATTTCTTTTATTAAAGTTATTAAAGTGTGTTTTAGTCTTTTTATGATTTGTAGCGAGCCTGACGCTCAGTGTCCTTTTATTCTTTTAACATACTTTTCTGTGTTTTATTTCAGTGAAGGAGGACGAGCCAGTGGCCCTGGGACCTCAGGTGGTGGGTCGTTTTCACACTTTCTTTTGTACAGCACTGGGTGGTCTGCAGTGATTCTTTTGGTGTGATTTTCTTTTGGTTCCAGGGCTGCTGGTAAGTCCAAGTTCCACGATTGTTTATTTTTACTGTAGGACACTGTCAATAATGACGCTACATCTTGACTTTTAATATTTTATTTATAAAATATTATTTATAATATTTTATTTATTTCTATAAATAAAACTGTTTTAATATTGGAAGCCAACCTGCCTCAGTGTGCATCCTTGAATCTGTGCGGTCTTCTTTTATTCCTTTTATTTATTTTTCTTAAATATATTTCCTGGGGGTGTAATTCCCCTAGGTGGCGTTGTCAAGTTTATTTATTTTGTTCATAACCCCGCCGACCACTTGGTCACATACTGTTTTAATTATATTTTTGTTGTTTTAACCCTTCAAATCCCAGTGTTATTACATGAGCGCCCTGTGTTATAAGCCCCAAAAACCAAAAAACGAAACTAAATATTTCCACAAAAAACCAGTTGAAGTAATATGTGATTGTCATTATAAGTAGGCCTTTAGATGGACCAAAGATTGGCACCAACATACATTTTGACCTGCCATTATTTTTTTTGCATTTTTTTTGCAATTTAAAAATTAAAACTTCAAGGCCCTGAGTCTTCATTGACATCCAAGAAAAGAAGAAAAAATAAAATCATATGATGATAATTTGGGGTTGAAAAATAGCATTTATAATGGAAGTCAATGGGCAGAAAATGGTCCCCAGGGTGATGGGTGTGGGGATTTCTGCTGCTCAGCCATTTTAGGCTGATTTAAGGAATTCACACTGGAATATTAACATTGACAGGTAAAAACTATCCTGTGGCAAGTTTGGTTATATTCCACTGAACACAGTGGAAATGGCAGCCATTTAACACATAGCAGTGGCACAAAAAGGTCCCAAGAAGGCAGGAAGGTTAAGGAACAACTCCCTCTAGGGTTTGAATACCTGGGACTCTCCAACATTTGGTTTTAGAACTAGTAGTGAAAGAAGTCCATTCGCTTTCTTTCCAAGCCCCTTATGACTGACAACCTACACAGGCATTCATACAAGTGCTTCTTTAACGCCTAAACAACCATAGGCTTAGACGCCGATGGATAAATCTGGGACAACACAGGGTTGAGTATCTTGTCCTTCAACGTGCAGATTGAAAGACCCAGAGATCGAACCACCAGAAGAGCGGGTCATCTAATAATCAGTTCAGTTCGTACAGCCTACTGTTAAAATGTAATAATGACCAGATATTTAATCAAAATGATTATAACTCTTATTTTAGTAATCAGTCTATGGTTCACCAATGAAAATCATTCACTTTGGTCCTAGAATGCTTAAGGGTGATAGAAGTTAATTGTGACTGAAGGTTTTTAGGACAAGAAAACTATGACATGGCATTAGTTAATGTGATGGCTGACCTGCACTCAATCTACAGCAGGCGGTGCTGGACCAAGGCCAGGAAGATGGTGAAGGACCTCAGCCATCCCAACAACAGACTGTTCTCTCTGCTGAGGTCAGGAAAGCGATTCCGCTCCCTGAAGACCAACACAGAGAGACTGAGGAGGAGCTTCTTCCCGCAGGCGATACGGTCTCTCAATCACACCACCACACAGTACTGACCCACACATATGGTTCTTACACACACACTGGACTTTCTGGACTTTGGTTTTGCACAACACTGGTCACTATATTCTTCATTTCCGGTTAATACTTGTACAGCTGCTGTTATTGTGTATATATTTATTTATATTTAGATTTCTTCATACATTCTTATATATTTCTATATTGTGTATTGTGTATTTTGTTGTACAGTTATTTTATTTTCAACTTTAATTTATATATTTTATCTTATTCTTCCCAGTTAAATTTACCCTTCATTCTAATTTGTGTTGTACAGTTATTTCATTTTTAACCTTAATTTATATTTTATTCCTTCCTAGTTAAATTTACCCTTTTTAATTTTTCATATTTATTTCCTATCTTATTCATAGCCTTTTCCTTTTTTGTTTTCTTTAGGTCACGAGCAGTTGTCCAAGCATTTCACTACATATCGTACTGTGTATGACTGTGTACGTGACAAATAAAATTTGAATTTGAATTTGAATTTGGCTATAAATAGAGAAAACTCTTTGGATTAGTAAAGAACCAGTCACTGTTTACTGTCTTGAAAGAGTTCATGTTTGCTATATTTGTGAATGAAAGGCTCCAGTGAGTGCTTATAACACATTGCATGAATGTATCTGATATGAACCAGTCTTACAAATCTTTACTGAATTACTTATTCACATCTGTGAATATTCCCATTCCCCGAGTGGCTGTCTCAAGTGCAAAAGCTCCATTCAGTGTTGAATCTAAGGCGGACCTGAAAATGCAGGGCGCCTATCTTGACTTTTTAGAATATAGTACAGTAATATTGCACAGGGCTCCAAACTGTAGTGCTTTACACATTTGGCTGATCTCAAGATGAGAAACAAAACCTTTGGAGGAAGCATCATTTGTAAAGATCTGCCAGCTCAAACACATGGAGTGACCGTCATGTTAATAGAAGAGAGCTGCCTGAACTGTTTTAAAAAGTCCTGCGTCCATATTAATGGCCTCTATGATCTCCGTACTGATAAATAAATGTGAGGTGTTGTAATCGTATTTTGGACTGAGTCGCATCGGTGAATGCACATAACAATCTTAGATATGATCACACGCAGTCATGTAAACACATGACATCAGTGCTTCTGTTTCAAATCCAATACTCACACAGTTTTCTCTTTTTTATTAGAAAATGAACTAAGCACAAGTCTTTTGAAACCCTTTGAGATGACTGCTAACAAGTCAGTCACACCCAATAAAAACAGAGATATAGTGAAATGCGGCGTCACAAATGGCTGCCCAGTTATTACCGCCTGTAACAAAGTAAAGCTGGCAGACTGCAGCAGTGAGGATGGGGACAAAAAGTAGTCCTTAAAATCCTTCAGTCCCACTTAACTTTAATCACCCTTTAAGCAAACAATGTAAAAGAATGTCCTTGTCACAGATGTCTGCATGTTATTAGTTTGTCACAGGCAAACACTGCTGTTCTGCTTTTAGCTCCAACTGTTACAGTGACAACTGTGCAGCAACAGGGGGAGTTTGAGGAACATCAGAACTTGAGTATCTCAAAGAGAAAAAAACAAACAAAAGAAAAAACTTGTAGAAAAAGACATAAAAGCATGAGTTGTGTTGGATAAAGATTACTGTACTCTTGCATTTTTGGCTCTTCTCCCAACACCTGTTGGTCAGAAGTTGCAGCCCTTTAAAGTCCCAGGTTTATGAATTCATTCACTTGAAGTTCCATTTCCTCCTGAACAAAATCATTGGTTTAATAAGCAAGAGTCAAATAAGAGCCAGCCATCTCTGACCCACATCTGCTTTTCGCGAGCCACATAAAAGGCAGAAGGGAAAGTCCAAATGTATCACTTCCACGTTCTGTGCACATGGCAAAGCCATTTCACCGAGGCACAACTAGAACACGGACTCTGGGGCCTGGTGCGTTGATGAATCGATGAGGAGGAAGAAGTCGGCGAAGGATTTCGGAGGTTCCGTCATGGGAGGTCTGACCGACTGCTTCCACTGTGCTGGGTTTAGGTCTGTGAAGTCAGCAGGATAACCAGGTCCCATGTCTGGCCTGTCACATGTTCGGGGATCAGAGAAGCTGAAGGAGCTGCAGTGTGTACGTGAATGTTACTAAGACTATGGCTTTGACCAGATCTTGAACTGAGCAGCACATGATGCCTACATACCGCCAGCCAGGCAGTCTCTAAAGTCCAACTGAAATCAGCAATTGACCCTGACACTAATATCATCAAGCTGGGCTCCAAATTAAACGCACTCAGTGCAAACATGGCGCACACTTCAAAGAGTCCAGGGGCTTACTTCAGAAAAACAAAAGGCATGACACTGTTTAAATACAAGCACTGGGGAACTAGTGAGACGCCAGAGCTTGTGAGATGGAGCAGAAAGAAAGAGGCCAAATAAACAGGAACAGTTTTAAAGAACCTGTAACCCTGCTAGACAGGGCACCAGTTTGTATTATTCAAGTGCTGTGTTGTGACCTGTGTTGCACCTCCATCAGTTCACACTTGCTAATGATAGCAAGCAGGAGGATACGGGTTTAGGTTGTTACTTAGTTTTCCCTTATGTGTGATGGAGCTAGGTGGCTCCACGCCTTACTGTTTGCTCTGAGTTGTAGTTGTGGAGTAACTGCTCTGAGGCCGCAGTCTGTGTAAGCAGAGCCAACACTGAGGATGGATAGCTTCAAACATTCTTTGAGTCTGTGTCAGTGGATTTAGTGCTCGGGAATTTGGGCACTGTGGGGGTCTAAATAAAAGAAAACACCATCTTTAAGTCTCTGTCAACTGTCAAAAAATTAAAGAGACTTCAGGGAAATCAGTTATTCTCTGCACTATAAGGGAACAGTCACATTTCTGCCACTTGAGGCATAGATGCCCACATGTAGAAAATTTGCCACAGGAAACACCCGGCTAACTTCCCAAAGTGTCAAACCAGAGTTAGAGACTACATTTAAATGCCTTTGCAGAAACCCAAACCACTGCACTTCTATTAATTGGCCACAGAGGATTTAGAGTTTGATGTTATCCAACCACAGAGCTTAATCCCTGCGTATAATGAAGATGTACTCCGTGACATTCAAAACAACACTACAGTATATCGTGTGAAGCTAAGATTTTAAAAGCAACCATATCTTTATAGAAGGAAATGTTTCCTAGAACTTGAAGCTTTTTCCTGCTGAATCATGTTTTAGACTCAGAATAGGACTGCAGGAAAGCTTTGCCAGTATTTCAGGTATTTTTCAACATACATTATACATATGAGAGTTATTTGGTGTCTGGACTAAAGTCCATAAGATGAGGGAAAAAATTCTAAGTAGAGTTTAATTTTGGAGGTTTTCTAGAATGTATTCTAACTGATAGTACAGTCACTGATCTACCCAAGCCAAAAAGTCTAATAAACATGTTGGTGGAAAAAACTGCTTTATTATTAGTGCGACTAACCATAATCTCACTGATTCATATAAAAAGTGCTAGAAATAGTGAGATCTGTGCTGCTATAAAAGAACTATAGTGCAACAGGAACACGGAGATGTGTCTCTGCTGTTTTCCACTGAAACCAACCAACCAGGTGTAGCTTCAGGCATAAACCTTTGAAACTATTTTATTTACAATGAAACTGTTGCCTGCTGCTCGGGCAGTCCTCATCTAAAATACAGCGGCAACGCTCATAAATATCTGCAGTAAATACAGTATATATGCTTTATATTGTTTCACTATCACATAAGAGAAAATGTACATTTTCATTGCAATAATTTGACAGCAGGAAGTTTGTTCCTGCCAAAGTTTGTTAAGTGTCCAAAATGAAAAGGCTTCAGGCTGACTTAGAAATGTTGATTAAACATTACAGAGTGTGTAAATTTAGATTGCTATGAAACCACTTAAACATCATGTTACAGAATTTTTAAATAAAATAATTTGGAATAAACACGCCTGTTTTTTACATGACCGAGTATTCTGTAGCATATCTGGCATTTGTACTAACCAACTGGAAAGTTGAAAATTGAGTGCTGACAATGATCCCGTCCTCCTGAGTAATCACTGTAAAGCAGCCAAACTGTTTAGCTGCTACAAAGTGAAATCAAAAACTCAATCTTTAAAAAACAAAGTTCAAATCAGTGCAAAGCTTTACTTTTCTTTTTTCTTTTTTTGATGCAGTGCTTAGATCTAAACTAGACTTCAGTAAAACACTCGTATTGAACCCAAATATCCTGGGTTACCTGGTCTAACTTTTTCCATCAGCACCACATCTTCTGAGTGGTGACACTAAACACTGCCAATTATTTTTGTTTGCAGCTTGACCACTAAGTGAGGCTACAACAGCCTACTGGGCTTTAATCTCTGCCAAATCTTGACAACAAGTATATTACTCTTCGGTGGGTCAGTGCTCCATTATCTTGTCCTGCCTATCCCTAACTTTGTCGTCTGGTGTTATTTTCCAGAGCAAAGCAGCTGAAAGCATCAGCAGACTGGGAATGATGCTAATGAGATTGTAAGACTGAAGATTCAAGCTCTGGGATAAAAAAAAGGGCCAGTAATTATCTATCAGTAACTTATTCTAAATAATCATTGTTCATGGTTTCTTACAGACAAAACACAGAGGACAGTAGAATTCATTATTGTGTATCACATTAGAGCAACACCACCTTTAACATCCTTAGGCAGTGAAAATATTCCATCGGAATACTCAACAAGATAATGTTCACAATACCTCCATCCAAATATGTGCTAAAGTTTTCTTGTGCAACATACTGGAGGTCAGCCACGAACAATAATACAGCGGAGGCCTGAGGAGGGGAACTGAAACAGAAATCTCCACCTCGTCTGTGACGCACTGCAGCCACTTAAGCCTCAACATTGGCCGGGAGAAGTAAAAGTGACCAATGAGTGATTAGAAATGAAGCTATGGCAGAGAATGGGGAGGGGGCTGACACACTGTATCCATCTACAGCAGACTCGGCTTCCGCCATTTTGACTAGAAAAAAAAGAAGGAAACAGAATTTGGTGATGTGCACTAACTACACAACCCACACACACACACACACACACACACACACACACACACACACACACACACACACACACACACACACACTTCATCAGTAGCTATGCCTCAGATTAACTGAAGCACTGCATCATTTTGAGAATGAACATTATCAAGTAGACAAGGTAAACAGCTTAACTGATATTTTTGGAGTTTCTGTATGATGTGGTGGACTTGGTCTGAAAATAGTCTCATCCCAGATCCCCAAAGCAGCAGCATGACTGGTTTTTAACTATGGATGACATAAGACTGAATGGAGACATGAAATATTTAACACAGAATTATAAGAAGGGCCACAGACAGTTCAGAAGATTTTGTGTTGAAAAAAACATTTCATTTGTGTCTAACAGTTCAGATCTGATAATAAGCTTAATAATATTATACTGATACACTCTCACACCTTGTTCCAAAAATTACAAATTTCACATATTTATGCATACACATTATTATTATTATTATTATTATTATTATTGTTGTTGTTGTTATTATTATTATTATTATTATTATTATTATGTTAAATTTTTTAGCTCTACATCAAGAACATTTCCTTTGCTTTTAGTGATGTGACACTTTCAAGAAAATGTAGCGTTATTAAATCGGTTTTTAAACTTCAGCAAATGTATTTGAATTTTTGTTATCAACAAAGGAAATAAATTTGACACATTCACAGTCACCTGATTTAAAGATTAATGGTTTGTGGACGATAATTAGCACATAAATATACCTGCATGCAGTTCGTTTGGCTGGGGGTCTGTAGAATGGATGTTAGTTGTGTTGCTTAGTAACAAGTAGCGCAAAAGGAGCGAAATAATGTTGTAAAATAATTCACAGAACATGAATCGAATGGTGGCGTTTGCCTCCCATCACTGATCACCAATTGGAAGTCATATTTCCCAGTCCAACTGGTGTCAGACTGGCTACAGCCGAAACCTCCTTCTGCTCCAATCACGTGACAGTGGGAGTCCGTGGAGGTTTAATTCCCTTCCAAGAAGGCCAGCTCTAATCTGCCGCTATATACATCTATTAAAGAAGAAAAAACTGAAGTTCTTTGATTGCAGCAGATGCAGAGGTGCTGCACGTGTGGCACAGGGAGGACTGAAGACTGGAGAGCAGGCTGAAGGAGTACAAAGGTCAGGCAGCGCAGAGAGGAGGACGGGAGGTAAGAAGCTCGCCAAATAACAAAATAAGCAGTTTTTTTGTGTATTATGATCTGTTATTGGAATTACTTTTTACAGTTCAGTGTGCTGCGTCTGTGTCAAACTAAAGCCCGTCAAAAAGTACAAATGCAGTTATTTTAGTATTCGAGCACATTTTTTAAGTTACTTGTGAAAACACTTAAACACTTTCACGCAAGTTTTTCACGCACTTAAATATTTAAAGTCTTGTGAATTTCCAAACTCTCTGATATTGATCGAGCCGCGCTACACGAGGTTCACACTTCTCCTGAGAGTACAACACGCACATTTATGTGGTTTGAAAGGGTTCAGGCTTTAGTCTAATTGCTTTCTGGTTAATTGAACTGATTGGCTAATTGGCTGTGACACAATAAGGGCGTATGCGGAGATAAACGCGGCTACATCGTAATGAAGGCTTTTGCAGTTTCTGTGGTGGAGACAGACAAACACTTCTTGCGCGTTTCTTTTACTTCTGATAGTTTAATGAGCCAGCAAACTCAAGGTACAAGGTAAAAAATAAAAGACAGATAAATGTATTTATTTGGGTTAAATTGAGCATAAACGGTGGTGTTTATAGTGAGTGAGGCAAGGCGAGAATGTGTGTCGAGTTAATAGTTTGAGGTTGGAGAATAAAGCAGCTCACTCTCCGCTCTTCAGGAGTTGGAGAAAGTCTGTCAGCAGCGCTATCAGCCTGCTTGGAAAGGCAGCGGAGCAGAGCTGCAAACACACACACAGCTGAGTGACAACCGGGGCCGTTCATGCGCTCGTGTCACCAAGCAGACATATAAGTCACGCTGGCATCTGATTTATAGACGCGCTGCAGATTCACGCTTCATTTAACGCGAAGCCACAGCGTATATTTCACCTGCAGACCCAGCGCGGCCTCCGCGTCAGCCCTGCTGCATGTGGCAGTGTGCAGAAGGATGCCTGCTGCTGCTGCTGCTGGGTTATTACCGCACACACACACACACTGACAAAACGGCTTTCAACACTACCTCATTTTCCTAAACATTATTCTCAAGTGGTTTTACATTCGGGTCTTTATGGAGATGGAAGAGTCATTTAAACCCATTTAATGCGTAAAGTTTTTATTTTTTAATTTAATTTAATCCATGTATTTAACCTTGTTAAACGTAGAATTTACGAGGGTTTTATTTTCTTTCAAAATGTCTTCTCAGTTATTTGAGTAGGCATGATCTGCTTGTGGTCTCGATTCATTCAGCGTTTATTATATACATGCTGATCAAAATAAATAATTAAATGTTATGAATAATCCAGGATTCCTAATAGGTAATCGCTGGTTTGGGCCAGTGCATATTTGCAAGTGACATATTAATCACAATGTCTGCAGTGGCACAAGTAATGCGAGCGCTCTATTAAACCGCTGTGAGGCTGTTAATAGAAATCCACCGCGGCCTATGTGCTACTGTAGCACTACACAGCTCGCTGTTTTCAGTGTGAGATTCCATTGTATGTTACAAAGCTCTATACTGGTGGTTACACGCACAAGTTGTTAGGATGTATTTTGAATAATTTCGTGGCTTCATGTCGGGTGGGGAACAGTGTTTTGGGGGCTACCCTGGTTCATGAGGTGGGTTATCGTGGACGGGGAGTCAGGGTCACCACCAAGCCCCGTGGAGGCGAGTGAAGGCTGGGGTTATCTTCTACAATATTTTATGAATATTGTCTTGTTCACTGGTTGTACTTGGTTTTACATTAAAGCCTCACTTTAGTCAGCATAGGTTCAGTCCGGCCTGGTGACCCGAGGCAATGACGAGGGTTGATACAGCAATTACCAGATAATTACCAGACATGCATTCAAATGAAAACGCAATAATAATAATAATGCACATTATAGTCTGGTGGTGTTGGGAATGCTACCAAGATACCAAGGCTCAGAGGAGGGCACCGTTTCTACACCACAGCTGTAAGGCTGACCCGGTGAGAGGAGCAGTGGGCAACGAATCACTTTCTCCCTGCTGCTTTCACACACCGAGGGGGACTGAGCTACTGCGTGTAGCAATGTAGGAAAGCTCTTGTTGCAGTGTGTGTGTGTGTGTGTGTGTGTGTGTGTGTGTGTGTGTGTGTGTGTGATTCCAAGAAAATAACCCACTGAGATCCCCCCTCAGAGCTCCAAGTGCGCACTGCACAGGCGCAGAACGCGGCTTGTCGATAGAGAAGCTGAAAGGCACTAAGGCAGCCGAACCGACCGGCACTTCCCAGCGGACAGCCGCCGCTGCTGCAGCCGTCAGCACAGCGCTCGAGACGAGCAGTTATCTTCTAAAAGCACGTGCAGCCGCGGTGGGAAGGGGAGGAACCCTGCTGTTTGCAGGCCGAGGACCGAGCTGCTGTGCGCGGAGATGGATTTAAGCAGATGATAGCTGACTGCGTGAGGTACAGTAGAGAAGCGTCCGCGCTGCCGACCGACTTGTAAATAGTGCTGTTTGTTTCAAGAGGGGAGAGCAATGCTGTGTCATCCAGAGTGTGATACTCTGTGGGGGAATCAACCCACTGTAATTAACCCACTGTACTCAGTCCACAGAGAAATCTGACAAGGAAGCGCTGAAACTGACAGTCAGAGAGAGAGAGACAGAGAGACAGCCAGACTGAATGAGAGCTGGGATGAGCAAGTCTAGCTTTTTATTTCTATCTTTATTTACTTGTTTTTATTGATATTTATTTATTTCAGAACATGTGCATGCTGACTTTTTTGACTGGCTGTTATTATTATTATTATTATTATTATTATTACTTTAACATTATTAAGAAAGCTGACTTTCACATTTTCTTTACAAACACTGGCCTGTGCTTGGAAGTTTTCACACACCAGCTTAAAAGTAATTAGTTAATGATACTGCTATTTAAAATATTTCAAAATGCATGGTTCACTTCATATATTTTATAATATTTGTGTTGAATGGAGGATGGTTTGAAAGCTTTTCGTGTTCAGTTTTTTGATTGTTTTAAAATATTATTGGGATCAGGGCTGGAAGCCCAGCTTTATGTATGTATGTAAATATGCAAGCTGCTGTGATCATTGCATTTTACACTAAAAAATGACGTAGATTAAAAGCCAGACAATTGCTTTATTGTTTCCATGCATCAGTATTTGCTCATTTTATTTTGAGGAGTTTTTGTTTGTTTGCATTGAGGTTTAAATGCTGTCAGCGGATTAGAAGCAGTGGAAGGTGTTTTCTTTATGTCCTCATCAGCTAACGTTGTTTGTTGTTGAGAAGGACGTGTTGAGCACTGATGCCGGGCCTTCATGGTTCAGAGCTGTTGACACAAAATGGCGGCAGATTGAAATGTGTTACATCTGCCTCACACAGTTAGCACATCTCCACACACACGCACTGTTTTTAGCGTCTTAGGCTTTTGGTATTTGCTACTTCAAACTCTGCAGTCTTTCTGCAGACCTCTGGAAAATATGTGAACAACAGGCCCACGGATGCTGGCTGTAGCGTGGCATCATAAACAGGAGACATCTAAGTTAAATGTGTCAGAGAACGCCACACCAGCATAGACGGTTGTTGCAGTGTTTCCCACAGGGGAACATTGAAAACCTTATTTTGTGGCAGAACCTTTAATTGTTTTATTAAAAATGAGATTTGACCTGTGATTTTCTGCATGATATTTTCATTTCAAAATGCAAAGGTTCAAAATGATTGGTGCTTTAAGATGGCTGCCAAGTTTCACGACTTTCTTCTGTGAGGCCTTCGGCCGAACAGTTTTCCTGCTTGCAAGACAAGTAAAAGTGAAGCTTTGCAGTTAAATGAGCAGCTCATCTGTATTCGTGTGCAGTTTGTTTCCCCTGTTTCTTGCTTGCTTTGCTGCATAGCCATTACTTCTTTGTCTTTCAGTGCACTATAATATTTTCCAAGCAGATTCATTTAGATGATCATTTCTCCCTGTAAGCAGCAGGAACAAACCAGACTCCCTTCAGGATTTACATGTTTAAATAAAACCTTTAGATGCTGAAAACATATTTGGTGCCATGGATTTATTTTCATGTATTTATTTACAGTCTATCGAAATGTTATAACAGACAGAAATATGTCCGGAATAGTCCTCAGATTGGATGTCGTGTGTGAGGCAGAAACAGGCTCATGCATGCGCTGTTGGCTTGTGCTCATCAGTTAAACAGAACTAGTGAAAGGCCTAGATTCACACTGTACAAAAAAGAGAAAAGAAAAAAAGCTTGTAGCTGTTTCTTCGTCAGATCTTATCTTTATTAGCTTTCACAAAGGTCTCCGTCCGTTTACACTGGATGCCACCTCTCCAGTTTCATGGCTAAGAGAGTGGTTTCTCTATGTTTACAGGCTCACGTCCACAGCGTGCAGCCCTGAGGCTAGGAGACCGCAGCAACAGGTTTCACACTAGCATACTCTGAGCAGCTTTTGCCTTACAGAAGTACAGAAGCATTTCCAACCATTAGAAATGACCTGAAAACTAAACTGTAGTTAGACTTTGTCTAACTTTGTGGAGTTAAACAAAAGCATTTGGAGCAGAAGTAATAGTTGTAAACTTGCAGTACGAAGCACACAGAGAGCTGCATCGAGGTTTGAGGCAGGAACAGAAGCAGAAACAGCCGCAGTGACTCTGTACATGTGAGGACAAAATAATAATGACAAGGACGAGTCTCCCATGTTAACGATGTATTACTTTGACTTGATTTTTTTTCTGTTAACAGTTCTGTGTTTCAAATCGAAATGAAGATTTCAGCCTTTCAGAGCTGCACTCTCAGCTGCAGCGATGTTCACTGTACAGTGTGTCAGCCTAATTTACTGCTGAGACTTTGACCCTTTTGTGGAGTCTCGTGCACAAATCTTTAATAAAGTCTGAGCTTGGCTGTCACGGAGCTAAACATGTTTAAGTCTCTACGGGCCGAGGTTCACATGAGATGGTCCTCAGGTGCTGGCATTCTCTAGATTAATGGATGAAATGGAGCAGTACAGAGTAGCTCAGTAGCACAGAGAGTTTTGTGACCCTCAGTTAACAGAAAAATGTTTGCCTCATTACTGGCGTGAACTTCAAACGGAACATTGTGCTGATGCATTGTTGATATCGACTTAAAAGCAAACAGCGTGTGAGGAGAGAAGAGAAATATTGAAACCTCATTCCTCTGTTGTGCCACTTGAATATTATCACTGTATTTTCAACATTTTTGTCTCTCTGTTTGTATGCCCAGTATTAAACCAGTACTTGGCTCAGGTTTCCTCCATAGAATTTATCAACAACAGCAGCCAGTGGTACCTGCACACCCAGCCCAAACCAAAGATTTCAACTACAAAAATAAAGGCTGCATATATATAGCATTCACTTTTTCAAAAATGCTTCAATTGGGTCTAAAAATGTCATTCAAATAGAAAATCTTTCATTGGCAAAAAGTGTGCGGTCTGTAATGGAAACCTGACTTCATACTACAAAAGCTTAGCTGGACGTTTTTATTTTGGAGAAGGGGGAAGTTTTACACACTCCAATTAAATCTTAGAAATTCATATTTAAATTCAAAAACCTAAATATGTAAGATGATGGCCTGCAGCTGTGCAGGCTCACAGTCGCACAACATGTGATCTGCACTCACACTGACGTGCAATCTGTTACATTTGTGTAAAAAACACACAAAGGTGTGGCAAAAAGATAGAATTGTTGTTGAATAAAAGGGAGAGTTGTTTTATTTCAGATCATTTTTTAAGTTAATAAAAACTAGTGTTTAAAACATTTAATGAAAAACAAAAACTTTGAAATAAAGTTTTGCTTCCACATTAATCATTACATAGCAAAAAATGACCATAGCTTAATAAAGTTCTTGGCACCACTGATTTAAGGCTGTCTCACAGTAATAGAATATATATAGGAGTATACTTTATAACTGTATATGACATGAGGCTACATTACATCTGGAAAATGTCCTGTGCCAGGTCTGACCCACAGTGGCAGTTCCCCTCTGCTTTCACTGCTGCTCACTGATAAATCTGACAGCTGGGTATTCTTCTAATCCTGCAGCGATGCTTCAGGAGAAAGCTTCAACTGTGACGGACGAACATGTGAGCCGGCTCCAGACCGGCGGGGAGACGGATCTGCTTCCAGACCAGTCGCGACTGGGCCTGTCCACAGCTCCCACCGTTCCCAGCTCCACCGAGCCCGACCAGGTACGCACGGAGGGCAATCTTGCATCTTCTGGATGGACTGTGAAATAGTACGCTTTAGGCTGATTTATAAATTGCTCCCTTTGGTGTTTATATGCAACTATTTTGCATTTTCTTGGATGGTCTGAGTAGTTTTGATTGTAACTGTGACTCTTCCTTCAGAACATTGAGAACATTAAGGTCGTCCTTCACGAGAGGGAGCTGTGGAAGAAGTTCCACGAGGCCGGTACAGAGATGATCATTACTAAAGCGGGGAGGTGAGTGAGGCATGTTTCTGATGAACCATAAAAAAATTAAAAGAAATGTTTGAGTTCATGTTTGCAGTATTTTTTCCATTTTACAGAAGAGTAAATACTCTAGTGTAAAAATACTTCAAAAGAGCTACATTCAAAATGTAATCTAAGAAAATGTACAATTTCTCATGGTTTTTTCAGTCCCTTGTATTACTGCATTTTTGTTTGGATATTGGAACACGTGAACCAGCCAGTGTCTGCTGTCAGGTATAAGCACTGGAATAAACAGTTTGTTCAGACGTGGAGTCAAAGAAGACATATTAAACATCTGCCTAAATCTCTACAGTAAATGTATTTTCTGCTGTTGTTACATTAACGTACTGCATTACTGCATTGCAGGATTTGTGGTGGAGTTTATGAAACACAAAGATTACCTGAAAAAGTTTTTCACCTGATTTGAATCTCCCCGTCAACAGTAACCTGGAAACGGTCGAGCTCCTTGTTATTCATAGAACATTGAAACGTAGCGATAGTCTTCAGAGTGAAAACATGCATAGCTTTCTGGAAAATTGCAGGCAAAGTGATTTTCTAGTGATGGATTCATTATGCAAGATGAGTATCACATCTTTCTGGGATCATCTGTTTAGACAGCTCGTAGTAACGTACGGCAGTTATGATTTTGTCTTTCAGGAAGAGACAGAAAGTTCCTGCCGCGGCGACTGCATAATTGAAAACACAAATGACTGCTCGGCTGGTTGGATTTAATGCGACCTGAGGATTAGATAGTGAGGCTGTTGGACATTAACCAGAGAATGAATACACTCTCAAACTGACCTCCGCCTCTCATTCCTCACGGGATGTTTTTTTCCTCAGCGAAAAATGTAAAAGGTCACCACATTTTTTCCTTAATGCTGTATAACCGTAGGAGATGGGCTTTTCCTTGTCCAGCTGATAAAGTAGGCTCTGAATCCTTAAAGCCCTCTGAAGAGTTGTACAGTCGTGTAGCTGTGCAGCTGTGCTGGAAGACCTATCGGAGTTTACCTGCAGTCAGTCTGCAGCGGGCGCGCTGAAAATTGGCTTCATCGCTGACAAGCAACAGATCTGAAAATGAAAATGATATCGACACCAGACTGAATTATTTAAGCACGTCATGAGCAGTGCATGTAGTGCTCACTGTCTCATCACGGTAGAAGGTATTTTAATCATACTGCAGCAAAAAGCATTTGGCAGTAGAACATTGTATTTAATGTGTCGTTTGAACAGACAATAAAAAGCACCCAAGAGTGGGAACCAGGCATTACTGCAGACACAATCCCTGCTTTATCTTTCTAATTTTTTATTATCTCAAAGTGTATCACAGAGAGTCACAGCAGTGAGCATTTGCCCACTAATTTGGAGAAATTTCTCAACAGACGTATTTATTACATTCATTGAGGTCATAAATACATGTAGATAAATAAAAAGAAAAGAAATGAAAGACGAAAAGAGGCAGGTTACAGGTCAATGGTAACTTTATTGTCCCCAACACAACACACAACAAATATACAGAGATTAATTCTTGGAATTATGTTGTAAGGAAAGAATGCATCATCGTGAATGCGTCTGAGGTTCACACACCAGTCTGTCTTATTCTTCAGGGTGAGTGCAGCTTCAAAAAGAAGCTAGCATGGCTGTAAGCTCCTAATGATGACGCTAAAAAAATGATTCATAGCAAGTAAAGTCAACCATCTTAGAAAGCAATGTTACAATTCTAATATTCATTTGCACTAAATAAATAGTTCATCCAAGTCTGAAAGAGCTATGGAGGCAATTAGTCGCAAACCAAACTACTGGATAAACTAAGGTCATTAAAGTCTGAGTGATGTGATGGCTGCCACACGGGGACGTGCATTTCTGTAGAGCTAAACTGAACGGAAATCCATCCAAAAGCTGTGCAGATTGATTGGTTGGACAGCAGTTATATACCAACTGCAGGTTTGTTCTTGTGTATTTTGTTCATATTTAGTGCACTGCACAAAAAATGACCTGAAATACTGTCTCACTGGTTAATCACATGACTCTTAGACTGCAGTCGCAAATTTTGGTATTTGAAAATAAACGACATATAAAAAAACATGATTACAAAATAATGAATCTAAGCAGAAGAAACATTTTTCCAAATCATTATTAAACTAATATTTAGAGAAGGTAATATAAATATATGTCAGAATAGGGCAAAGTACTTGCAGTGTCTGTCTCATGGATTTTTGAATGAAACGTGTTTATTACTCATTCACTGAAGTTACTCACACTGAGTACTGTAGCCAGAATTTTTTCTCGAGTAGAGATACTTACATACATACATACATACATAATATTATTCAAGTAAATGTAACTGAGTAAATGTAATTATCAGTGATGGGAATAACGGTGCTACAAGTAACGGCGTTACTAACGGCATTACTTTTTTCAGTAACGAGTAATCTAACTAATTACTATTTCTATCGTTACAACGCCGTTACAGTTACTAACAAGAAAATACGATGTGGTCGCGTTACTATTTTTCAACAAACAGACGGTTGAAGCCGTGGTCAGCTTAACGCATCTTATATCAGTTGCAGGAAGTAGCTGTAAGTAATCTGGACTACAGCTTTAAGCAGCTGCGCGCTCCCGCGGACGGTAATCACTTTCTAGCACAACACCTGGAGCTCAGGGGCAAAACAATGGCATGAGTGCTGCTGTTCGACTGAGGAAGAGTAAAGTAGTCGTGGTAAGCCAATCACATGACCACTTAAAGACAAAGCAACAAGGTGCCAGTTTTTAAATTGTGTTGATAGGCCACGTAAAACCAGAGTCATGATAAACAAGATATACTCGGCGTTTTTACTGTCTAAGGACAGCTCTAGCAAGCACTCTCTGCTTATGACCAGTGGCGGTCCTAGCCTGTTTGGCGCCCCGGGCGAACACTATACTGAATTTCACCAGAGAAACACACACACACATGAAGAGAGAGAGAGTGTGCACTGTATGCAAACAGCTACCAAACAGCCATCATTATTCCTCATACAATGAGAACAGGACAGATCAACAACTGACAATGACTAATTAATATTAAAATCTGTAACATAATGTATCCGGTTGTTCAGTCTGACGTCACTAGCCGTGTCTGGGCCTAAACTCTGCTGCAGGTCCATATATCAAACGATCACTGTGGCATTACTGAGAGTTGAAAAACTGTCTAAAGTCTTTCATCTTTAATAAAATGATCAGCGTTCTGCTCTACCAGGTGTAACAATTGAGTTTAACATCCAGGCATCCATGAAAACGGAATTTATGACATTTAACGGAGTTAGAAGTTAGCAGGGAGTTAGCTCGCTAGCTTCTATCTAAATACAATATAGCATGTCCTGACTGCAGGGTTTTGGAAACAAATTAAAACGTACAGCTCTGTTATCACTTCCAGCATAAATGAAGACAGAAAACTAAACAGCAGTGACGTTTGTAGGGTTACTGAAGTTGGGCTAGCTGGTATATAATGATGTGCTGCGTGACCGCTAGCGACACAGCTACGTTAGCATAATATAAACAAGCTAACTTTTTTTTCCACTCGATAAAAGTTACCGTGAGTGTTCTCGGTGGTCAGAAACAAATGTAATCGCATGGCAGGATGCTGTAAAAGGACCAAACTTCAGCCAGGAGAACAACTGAGATAATCCATCCACAATATGAGGTTAGTCATTCATATACTGCTGCATGGGCTGGGCTGTAGTTACATCCTAAGGTTTTAAAAACTGAGCTTAAATAAATGATTAGCGGTAATAAAAGCCGAGGGAGGTCAACAGTGATCACTGACTGTTTTAGGAGCTTTTTGAGATCAAATAGAAGAAAATACATAACATTAAACATGTTAACAACACAAAAGCCATATTAAACGCAGACTACTTTAGACCCGGAAGTAGGATTCGTCGCGTCATCACTGAACAACCGGATTGTTTGGAGTTTAGTCTGTTACTGTTGCTATTTTTACCATTTCTTCTTGGAGCAACTGTAACGCACATAATTTCCTTAGAGATTAATAAAGTTTTCTGATTCTGATAGTTTCAGGATGAGCTGCCATTATCCAATCACACATCTGCTTACCTGCATCTTTTGCTCGTTTCTGCTTGTTTTTTCTCTTTTTTTCTAAACTGAGCACCTGATGGCTTTGAACTTTTCTTGTCCATCTTCCACTGGTTTGAATTTTGCACTCCAGTATGAACAATCATCCCCCAACCCGAGGATCGCCACAACATGATCTAACACACCTACACCTTAGTTCAAGATTCACTTTGTCTAAGGTGTATTTCTGGGATTTCACACAACCCAGGATTCAAATCATGAATCCATAATGGGCTTGGATTTACAACATTATGAATGAAATGTGCTCGATCTGGAAGCAGCTGGCCCCTCCCCTTTCGACGGGTTGTGTGTGAGACTTTAAATCATCAAATTATAAATTTTAAATTGTTATTGATCCTTTACCCCTGGTCCTAAAGTGTATATTTATTTTCTTACTCTTCTTATATTTGTTTTTTGTTTACTTGCACTGCTGTAGCTGGAGCCTCGTCGTCTCGTCTCTCTATATGCTGGGCTGTAAGTAGCGGAGATGACAATAAAGTTTACTTTGACTTCAGCAGCGCGCAGGCGCACCGAGGGCTCTCGCGCTCACTTTTCACGTACAGAATTTCGAAAAAACATCGGTGCAAATTATAAGTCTGTATCATGATGTCTGGTGTTTTTGTGTTTGTTGGGGTTTTTTTAAATTGTTTTATTTTGCAAGTTGGTTATTAGACGCTGCTCCAGCCAGCCAGAGAATCCCCCGCCGCCCCGCCCTCTCCTCCCTGTGCCGCAAGCAGCAGGCGCACCTCGCGAACGGAGGGCGCCCTTACTCCCAGCAAATGGGCGATAGAAAACCGATCGGTGCCTATGCGCTCCCAATATGCGCTGGCTGGCAGCATGAGTACGAGCAATTTATTTATTTATTTATTTTTGCCGATGCCCGTGAATCCGCCCCCCACCACGATGCCGCCCCGGGCAACCGCCCGTGTCGCCCGTATCAAAAACCGCTACTGCTTATAACCCCCAAAACAAACAAAAAACAGCCCTTTCGTGTTGGTGGAAAAATGCACCATGTCGACCAATCAAAAAATGATATGACAACATGACATTTGGTTGTTTAGGAAGAGGGGGAAGTTTTAGGGGTGACGGAGAGAGAGAGAGAGAGAGAGAGAGAGAGAGAGAGCAGAAAAAGAGAGAGAGAGAGAGAGAGAGAGCGAGTTTTGAGATGTGAGAAATTTGTAACATTTAGCATGTTTGGAGTGTGTAATTAATGTGTTGTCTTGTGTAGTTAGTGTGTAGTGTTGTGGATAGTTTTGTGTTGTGTGTCAGAACAATGAGGCGACTGCTGTCTCCAGGTAGAAACAGGAGTGATACACCTGCTGCTGTCAGACCTGCAGGTATCAGGCTGTGATGTTTCCTTTATAGTGGACAGAAATTATTTTTTGGAGTGGCACAAATAATTTGTGACATCTTATTGAAGAACAGCTGATTGTTCCGCAAACAGTTTGAAATGGTTATTTAAAAAAAAAAACGGTCAAAGGTAAATGGCTGCAAATAACTTTGTTTGCAAAACTTGTCCATATGATTTTCAAATTGACAATTTATATTTGCATCTAAAGTTATGAAATATGGTTCAATAAACATGTCTGTGGTTGTTACAGTAAAAAATATAACTTTTTCTACTCGGATTTTATGTTTTTTGTCTGATTTTAGATCAGTTGTGTTAATACAGTTTGTCAAAATGAAAACATAACTGTAAATTCAGACACGTGAGGTTGTGCTGAAAACAATGATACCAAACAAGACAAAGTAAATAGTTTGTAAAGGTGAAATGTGGAGGAAACATCAGAAGTAGTTAAAAATGGCCAATTATGACCTGGACCCCAGAGGGTTAAACACTTTTTTTTAAAGTAACGCAATAGTTACTTTTCAAGTAATTAATTACTTTTAGTATCTTGTAACTCAGTTACTAACTCAGTTACTTTTCTGAAGAAGTAATTAGTAACTATAATTAATTACTTTTCAAAATGAAACTTGCCCAACTCTGCTAATTAGTTACTACCCACCTCTGACAGTTGCACACACCAACACAAGTCCCTGTCCTAATGAAGGCAACGTCCAATCTTTCTTTTAGTTGATCCGTATGAAGAGACGACACACAGCTAAAATGAAAAGCAGCCCACAGAGAATTCAAAGTGATCGCCACTGTTATTACTTCAGACACATGAACCAGTACAAAGGGAGGCTTTAAGCTGAACTACTCATTACCACTTTTGTTACTGGTTGAAGTTCAGGCTCTGGCTGCTGAGCCGTGGTCTGCATACACTCAGCTCTGGGTTCTCGGCTAGCTTAGTGTTAGCATGCTACCTGTGCTATCTGTGCAGGTGCTAGCAAAGAGCAGAACTTCTGTTAGCAGCATAATGTGATTTTTGCCCTGGATGCAGTTTGAACTCTTGTTCTTTTGTAGAATAAAAATAAAAGTAATATCCATATATCTGTTGGAGGTGTTGTAGTCGCCAAATAACATAACGTTGGCATTCCTCAGTAAAAATTGGCGTTACTCAACTTCTAGTTGTCGTTGGCTAATATCCTAACCCAACTAAATGTCAAGTTTAAGGAAAGCCAATCGTGAATCAAGTTGAATGAATGTAAACATATGCACCTGTGTACTCCCTCTAACCAGGAGAGTCTGCTTGTGACTTCAAATTAGACGTTTTTGTTGTTGTTATTGTATTTGTTTGTTTTCTTAAGATCATTTTTAGACTTTATTAAGAACTGGTGAAAATCAGGAATCAATAACAACTGACAGTTTTAATTAAACTGACCTAAATCACAAATAAAGCCTTTAAAATGGGAATAGAACCAATAAAGATCATATGGCTCCATAAATATGCAGAATTATGAAGAAAAAAACATTCACAATAAAATGTGAGTGTTATGTGTATTTAAACTATGGACACTTTTAATTTCTCCAGTTTTGTCATATATATATATATATATATATATATATATATATATATATATATATATATTGCAGTGCAGAGATGAGAGGGGAGTCAGGACAGATGCAGATGAACCATAAGGATCCCATATTTCCCAAACACTCCGAGATGAAACTAGCTCAGTCCTAGCTGAATCTAGAAGACTTGTTATTTTGAGTGTCATTGTCCAGGTGTAATCCTCCTTCTTCAAAGCACCCACCGCAGCTCTTGCCTCACTCTGCCTCTTTGTACACAGCCCGTCAAGTGAGTAGGAGCAGTTTGATAAGAGGAACCCGGCGCCCACAACAGGCCTTAGTCTACTAGGCTGTAGCGCTTCATCATCCTCATCCCACCCCCCCTTACCCTCAACACTTCTTTTGATCTCGCTGTAGTACTGCAGATTCCCAGAGAAGGAATGGATCATTGGAGGGCCTAAACATGTGGGATTGTTAAGAGAAACAGCTGGCTGGACATAGAAACACACACACCCTGACACTGATATCATACACACACTCACTGACTTCCATTTCTCATGCCCCCCCTTAAGTTCACTCACTTAGTCACGCTGCTGAATGTATACGTATCCCTTCATGTTGTCTTTGAAAAGCAGTTATCCTGGGTCGATTTAATTCAGTGTTTTAATACATTAGACTTAAAATAGGGGCGGGACAAAATACTGATACTGCAGTAAGTACGGTATAATGAATCACCTCATCTTGCCATACGTTACTTGTACACCAGCAGCAAACACAGATATTTTGGTCGCACTTTATAATAAGTCAATAACCTATATCACAATATGTACTGTCCACACTTTAATGAAAATAGGACTTAATTATCTAAAGTAGTTCCCTAATGGTACTTAATGATGTTGCTACAGTAGAACAAGGGAGTAAACAATTTTAAAGGAAAGGACAAACAACTTGTACTATTTAGGAGGTAAAGATATTTTATAATACAGACTGCTCCCTTAATAATATCAAATAATTACAACATCCCCTAAAATACTTTGAAGTGACTTGTTAAAAAAATATTATCTACTTTCTTTCCACCAAAACAGGCATTTATTAATTAAAAATATTTACAGTGTCATTTGTGTCTCCTTTCCATGAAAACAGCCATTGGGTAACCACCTATTTCTGTTTAATATTTATATTAGTGCGATTAGCATTAGGGTTGCTGTTGGGTTCCCACCCTAGCTAGTAAATTGAATTTGCGATCTTTCACTCGTTGATTGTGATTTTGCTGATTTCACATATATACAAACTTCCCAGTTCATTTAAGTCTGCCACTTTTTACTGCTATATGTTTTTAACCACATACTGCTGTTAATTTATTCTGTAATTATTCACATTTTAATTCTTATTAAAAATGTATTTTTTTTTAATTTCTCAACTACAAATCCATATGTCCTTTAAGTGAAGTAGGTTATTAAATATTCAAGTCCCAGTGCCCCCAGGTAATATATTTATGTATATATACAACCCTAAAGCTCAACTCTGAACAATCTGAACAATGAGGAAACTCATTAAAGAGGTGAACATATACATACCTTGCCAAACAATGGTTTTATATTCATTGTTCTCTCTTTTCCTTCCAGTGAATCTGGTTCTCCCACTAGATGTCATGTCAGCTCCCTGGGGGAAAGCTACCGGTAGCTCGCTTCTTATGTGGGGGATTATTATTTGGTTATTCAGTTGAGCCTAATTTTCCTGGATAATTTAGTACCTGCTCACAGGACACAATTGCATAGTGAAAGCGATGCTTGTAGGGAACCAATGTAAACACAGAGTGTGATGTCACTCAGCTATTCATTACATTTACTTGCTCAAGATTGGATAAAGATCCCCCAGCAGAGTGAGCCGTGAGATAGTTATGGTCATATTATACAAATCCGAGGGCCACATGTGTTGACACAGGCCTCCAACTGCTCCGACTGTGTGTTGCGAGCGGAGTCAGAGATGAGCAGAGGTCTGTTTTGAATGTTCTTCTAAGATTAACCCGTCTTTCAGTGAAGATGATAGCAGGACTGATCCCTCCTACTGATTGGATTTGAAGCCTGGGAAAGAGATTTAAATTACCTGCTCTCAATCCCCCGCCGCCCCCTTCATCTTACTTGATGGAGTATTTACAGTAACACGATCAGCACTATGAACTTTTGAAGATGGGCATTTGCACCATTTGGAGCAGCCAGTACGCAGACAGGGGTTTTGATGCCTTGCAGTCCTCCCAGAACAACACGTGAGGTTGTCCATTACAGTGTTTGACTATGTCACCATGGGCAACACCAGCAGATAAACTCCAGGCCTTTTTGACCATTGCCAGTGACAAGCCAGCTGTCTAATCTTCTGTCCAATCCGGGGTGCCATTAAAAACCACTTAAGGCTTTATAAGAGACTGCAGAGGCTTTTGCAAAATTTCCTTTGGCACAGATGGGATGAAAAAGTTTTTGGTTTCCCAGAAGAGGTCACAAAAGGTAGCTCCCCTCATGTGCTTTATAGCCTTGGCTGCTATATTAACATATTTGAGACATTTAAAAGATCAAGCATGTTCCCATGCTTTCAGTGACATCTCACAAATTGTTACCAGGCCAAGAAATGTGAGATTTTTCTTTTTCTTTCACAGACAGGACTATCTTAAGCAGAGGTTTGTTAAATAAATGCTGGATTTGTAATGCGTTTGATGTAGTTTTCTGCTGACAGGAAGGTTTCATTAACGTAACATTCAGGTAGGGTTTATTTCAAATGTCCAAGATGGCAACTTTCTGTCTGTCTGTTGAATCCTGTGATCTCTGTGGGTCCTGGCTCTGCCAGCTCCTGCTGCCATGGAGCAAATCAGATCTTCAACTGCACCAGTGCCAATACTGGTCTCTTTCCTACAAGCTGAAATTTTTTTTAATGGCCTACAAGATCCTTTCTTATGAAGAAAACCAGTGCAGAGCGCTACCACTGAAATTTGTTGCCTTCTCTGGAGTGTGACATCATGTACAGATAACATAATCGTCCAAACTTGTGTCCTTTGAAAGAACTCCTAATCACAGACGTGATATGTTTACCGCACTGTGCAGACAGGGCTTAAGCTCATTCATTTTAAAGCTGAGGGTGGACATCTCTGTCCATATTGAGGCCAATTAAGAACTAATTTGTGTGGCAGTAGCTGAGATCAGCTTTTCTGGGAATATTTCATGTTGTTGCAGAAACATAGAGTGTGTGTCCAACAGTTTTGCTTTGTGTTTTTCAACAGGAGGATGTTTCCTAGCTACAAGGTCAAAATGACTGGGATGAATCCCAAAACCAAATACATCCTACTTATTGACGTTGTCCCAGCTGACGACCACCGCTACAAATTCTGTGACAACAAGTGGTGAGTTTTAAAGGACACAAGAAGAGGTGTGTGTGAGTGTGTATATGCATGTGTGTGTTAAGTAATCACATTACAGTTACTTAGCAAACAACCATGTCGCTTCACGAGCAGCGTTTGATCGGCCTCAGTTCATCTCACTGTGTGTGTGTGTGTGTGTGTGTGTGTGTGTGTGTGTATGTGTGTGTGTGCGTGTGTGTATGTGTGTATGTGTGTGTGTGTGTGTGTGTGTGTGTATGTGTGTGTGTGTGTGTGTGTGTGTGTATGTGTGTGTGTGTGTGTGTGTGTGTGCGTGCGTGTATGTGTGTGTGTGCGTGTGTGTATGTGTGTGTGTGTGTGTGTGTGTGTGTGTGTGTGTGTTTGGGATTAATATCCCTACTTTGTTACTGTCATCATTATACTACTACATTTCCTTTTAAAAACTTACAAATAATGTGGAATACATTCTATTATCTGAGCTTGGCTTTCTTCATTAAACAGAGGAGTACCAGAGTAATAATCTGTATATAAATAATAATAATAATAATAATAATAATGGATTGGATTTATATAGCGCTTTTCAAGGCACCCAAAGCGCTTTACAATACCACTATTCATTCACTCTCACATTCATACACTGGTGGAAGCAAGCTACAGTTGTAGCCACAGCTGCCCTGGGGCAGACTGACAGAAGCCAGGCTGCCATATCGCGCCATCGGCCCCTCTGGCCAACACCAGTAGGCAAGTAGGGTAAAGTGTCTTGCCCAGGGACACAACGACCAGGACAGAGAGCCCAGGGATCGAACCGGCGACCTTCCGGTTACAGATGCGATTCCCAACCCCCTGAGCCACGGTCGCCCCCGTAAATAGTACCCCTCCAGAAGAAGCACTCCTCAGGAGTCTGTCCATTCACAAAAATGCATCCACTACAATTCTTCTAATTCCTTATTTAACCCAGAAAAGAAGAAACGTAAAGAGGAACTGCTGCTGGTTTGTTTCAAATATTCTAAAAGAGCAGAACCTTTAGAGTGACCTAAGCAGGTAACTGTTACTGTGGCTCCTCGCCAGCAGCACCTCCTTACTGCGGGGCAATTACAAAACATTTAAAAAAAAAGAGAAAAACTACCCAAGTTTGACTGTTGCTCCAGCTGATTTTGTATCTGGAGTTGATGACATTATAGTCCTCCATGCGTTAGCACAACAAAATAGCTGCCCTGCCTTCATACTGAGGACAGACAAAATAGTTTTGCCAGGAAAAGCTTAAAAAAAGAATTCAAGCAGACCTTCAAGCAGAGTTGTTTTACAGCCATTTGTTTCTGATCTTGTGGCACGGCATGCAGTTGGTGGGTTCTGGTGTTTCTCAGTAACACCTTGCAGCAGTATAATTAGGAATGAAGTTTTAGCAGGGATCACTGCTTTTCAGTATAAAGGACGTAATGCTGTGAGGGTGGAGAGCCTTGTATGTCCAATGTTAAACTTAAAGAACCTGGCATAGTCCCTGAAAAACAGCCCTGGCTCTTGAAAGCAACTATGCACTTTGTTCCATTTGTAATCTGTTTTTAGGATGGTGGCTGGGAAGGCTGAGCCGGCGATGCCAGGCAGGCTCTATGTGCACCCTGATTCCCCTGCCACTGGAGCTCACTGGATGCGGCAGCTGGTGTCATTTCAGAAGCTGAAGCTAACAAACAACCACCTGGACCCTTTTGGGCATGTGAGTAGCTATGGAGGATGTTAGTTATTTAAATAAGCATTTAGTGATTTTAGAGGCTGTAGCGCTTTGTGATGCTTGCTGTCTAACACTGCGATGTGAATTAAATGTTAATCTCATGTTTGGAATGAGATGCTGTGTCCATCCATCTTTAGAAAACACTTGGTGACTAATATTCACAATAGGTTAAAATGGATAAAAGAATAAGATAACATTGATGGATGGCTCAATACTTCCAATATAAGTTACAAAAAATAAAAACAGGCTTGCTAACATAGCAACCCTAGAACCGAATATAAGCTAAGCTAAAAGCTAAGATATACTTATTTATCCCAAAGTTGAGAAACTCCTTCATTACAGCATTTATAAAATAGGTCAAATAAGTAGAAAGGCATATATCTTCATATCTTTAAAAATGATCAAATAAATACAATACATTAAAACACGTATGAATTTGAACAAATTTTTAAGTAATAAAAACAAAATTAATACGAACATAAAATATTTAAAACTCCAGAAAACAACAGGATTTATTAAAGGAAGTGAAACCAGCAGTGCAGTGCAATAAAGTCTGTGACGGTGCAGAGTTGAACTAAACTGTTAACATAAGAGATGATTCTCTCCTAGACAGATGTGTTCGACTGCTGAGCGTTACTGCATGTGGTACGAAAGATCATCATCCTGTAAAAGCAGGTGCTCCATTACCTGTTTGTTCAATGGCCTCGTCTCTGCCACAGCTTCAGATGTGTCAATTTCACAGCCAGTCACAGAGCCAGCTCAGTAATCCAAAGTGTCGGTGCCAACAGGGTGAAACACACTACACGAGAGAAAGATTCATACTTTAAAATGACCACTGTGCTTAAATCACTGACTGTCAGTTACAATTTAGTCAACAGTGCTTTACTGTTAACTAAACATGAAGTTATAATGAAACATGCTAATGATAAAAGATAATAAACAATTGTTTCCAAACAAATTTATGAACTTTATTGTAAAGTTGTAACTGATTATACTAAAAAATTATTAATGAGTACTATTTAATTTAATCACTACAGCCTGTACATACTTATAGTTATAGAATATTCACAACATACTTCATACCGTGTACATTATAACATACCATAATAGACCCATTTCTGTAATATACTCACATATCTATATTATTGCTAATATATATTGTAATATATCTATATCACTAAAGCACTTCTGGATGGATGCAAACTGCATTTCGTTGCCCTGTACCTGTGCATGTGCAATGACAATAAAGTTGAATTCTATTCTATTCTATTCTATTAATTAAATTCAGCTATATTTATATAGTGCTAAATAGGGATGCACCGATACCCGATACCAGTATCAGTATCGGTGCATCCCTAGTGCTAAACCACAACAACAGCTGCCTCAAGAGGCTTTATAATTCAAAGTAAATCCCCAACAGTCAAACAACCCCCGATGGGCAAGCACTTTGGTGAAAGTGGGAAGGAAAAACTCCCTTTTAACAGGAAGAAACCTCCGGCAGAACCAGGCTCAGGGAGGGGCGGGGCGGGGCCATCTGCCGCGACAAAAGACACACTGTGGAAGTACTCGTGTATAAATATATGGTGAGTGAAAAGAGGTGCGAGAAGGACAAACGCGCAGTGCGCCATGTGAAGCCTCCGGCAGCCTACACCTATTGCAGCATAACTAAGGGAGGATTCAGGGTCACCTGGTCCAGCCCTAACTATATGCTTCAGCAAAAAGGAAAGTTTGAAGCCTAATCTTAAAAGTAGAGATAGTGTCTGTTTCCCGAATCCAAGCTGGAAGCTGGTTCCACAGAAGAGGGGCCTGAAAACTGAAGGCTCTGCCTCTCATTATTCATTCTACCTCTATTTAATGTATCTGTAAACATTATTTGGATAGCTATTATAAACTATAGGTGCAACTATGGCGTGTCAGTTTAAGTGGTCTCAGAATCCCCTCTCTGTATTTTGCTGATGATGTGGTTCTGTTGCTAATATTCCTCCATGTCAAACGGGGTCAACATCCTGTATGGCTCCTGGGTGTTTCAGGATTGTTGATATGGGAGGAAGTCCAGGGTTAGGCCCAGGGCACTCTGGAGAGATAATATCACTGAGCCAATGAGCACCTTGGTGCCCTGCCAGAAGAGCTGTTGGGGAGGTGTAGGGGAGAGGGAGGCCTGAGCATCATTGCTTAAATTCCAACAATGGCAACCTGGACCTGGATAAGCAGCTGAAAGCTGGATTTTAACGAACGTGGGCTGATGTCAAGCCCAGATCTCGGTGAGATTTATGCACCAAAACCTGGTTATGTTTAGAAAATGTTTGTGTTTATGCTGAGGTTTCTTCCTGTTAAAAGGGAGTTCTTCCTTCCCACTGTCGCCAAAGTCCTTGCTCATAGGGGCCATATAATTGTTGGGGTTTTCTCCGTATGTATTATTGTAGGGTCTGCCTTACAGTATAAAGCACCTTGAGGCGAATGTTGTTGTGATTTGGCGCTGTGTAAATAAAGCTGAATTGAACTGAATATCGGACTGATAGATATGTGAGCAGCAATATCATCGTGCTGTTTTTCACAGGCTGATTCATGATGGAAAGATGGAATGAAGAGATGAAGTGTGTAAGAGAGAGAACTGCAGAGGGAGGTGAAGAGTGTGACTGTGGCAGCACTCCCCAGGGGGATCCTGGGATAGCTTGTCTGAAGCCATCCCATCAATGGGCGGGCTCATTAGGTTCATAACCTCTCAGATCAGTGGCGGGGCCTGCTGTCAGATTGAGTTGAGTGCCTTGCTAGTGATAAGGGCGAGTAATGAGGACAGAGCAAGTTAGAGGCCAGGCAGGGCCCAAATGACGCGCAGACCAGGAGGTGTGCAGTGAAACAGTGCCTCTTGAAGTAGAGCGACAGAACTCCTGATTATGCTCTTTGTATAATGTGAAAATAATACTTTTGACCATAGCTCTCACTGTTCATAGGCTGTTTAGTGTGGCATCAATAAGTTTAGTAGTAGTAAATGAATTGTGATAGAAAAATTCTCACATTGGAAATTCATGAGATAATATAATAATGTAATTAGAGTCTATTTAGTGGTCAAAAACAGCATCTAAATGTTTGATATTCTCAATATTTTATGTTGTGTTTTATCCAGGGCTGGAACCAGAGTTTAGAAATAAGGTATCACACTGAAGATGTAGCACCTGTGCTCCAGTGACCTGTGGAAAAGGCTAAAGAGGTCCTAGAATGTTTTTAAAACAGGGATGGGCTTGATTTTGTACATCTTCCACCTTTTGCAGGAGCATGTGTGCACAGAGAAGCATTTAAGGTAAAACGGAAATATTCCTTAACTTAAAATAAAAATAGCACAAAGGAAAAAGCTGCTAACTCAGTGGCTCTGGCCCCACTTTGCTTCTGATTCAGTCAAAGTGCTTTAACCAGTTATAATTCATCACGAGTCAGGTGTCAACACAGGTCACAGCTTCTCTTTTTGTAATTCATGCCTAAAAAACTAAATACTTGGTGACATCACAGTCAGTTACAGACGTTAATTCAACTGCTATTCGCTTTTGGCAATGCAACCTGTTCTACATCACCAGAAGAAACTATCTGCTCGTTCTTGCCAGCAAACAGACGCTAGCTACTCAGGATTAGCTGCTGTTAGCCAAAAGATGCTTTTAAGAAATGAATAAGTTGCTCTTCAGTGTATCCATCAGAGTATGAACGTGTGTAAGTAAATGTTGGATAGAAAACACTCATGAAGAAAAATATGTATATGTGTAGGAAAGTATTATAAAAGGACAAGTCCGTTTATCATTGTGTTATGTGTACAGACATTAATCTGTCACTTATGCACCTTTAAAACCTCAACAACAACAAAACTGTGGTGCATCTATAACTAGCCCAAGTGCTTTTCAACAGTTCATTTAAAAATATATAGATGTGTTAACAATAATAGTAAATGATATATTTAAGGGTTAACTCTGAGTTTCGTAGGAATCCAGATCTCACCAAACACCATCCGACCCATTGTTGTAATAATGGAAAGAAACATTTTAAAATGATTTCACTGGCTGTAATATGGCCAATGAAATCATTTACTTTACTACAGAAAATAACTCACTGCCTTTTCAGGACTCATCTCAATCAAAGTCAGTAATCCCCATTTTTAATCAGCTGAGATGAAAGCAATTTCTTTAACTCTTCACTGATCTAAGAGGGCTTCCCTGATCGGTGCTTTCAGTCACCCAAGAGTCTCCAGTATCACCCCCAAACAGCAGCCAGACAGCAGAGCAGACAAAGGTCAACAGAGAGCCTCCATTGAACCAGCCAATAGCTTTATCTCTGTCTCCACCCTGCCTCAGCAACAGAAGCAAGTGAGCGAGGGGCTGGTCACTGTTGAACCTGTGCCTAGCTCCCCATGCCCTCTTCAACCTTTGATTCTCTTTGGGAGTTCCCTGGAGGTGAAGACTCCTCAGGAGAGTGTCTGGCAAAAGAAGGAGGGAGTCGAGGTGCATAGCTTGACGATTATCAGCCCTGACAGAGCTGGACTAGCGCTGACCCTGCCCTACTGTTGCTAACGCTTCACTGGGCACAGCACTGGGAGAAGAGTGATGCTATTGAGCTGACCTGCAGATACCTAACAATGTAAACACTACACACATGCCACCTGCTATATACTGGCACATAGCAACACTCACCTGTGATGGAAATGAAACATCAAGATCTCACTCAACGCGTTAATCATGTTACAACTAAAGGGTTCAGTTTAAGATGAGATTCAGAGGGAAATGTTTGGTACTTTAACGAGCATAGTGTGCACATGGGAGACGTTGGCCTGCAGGGCATTCAGCCAGAAAGGTTGTTAACATTTTAAAAAGGTCTGTTTTAAAACTGCTACACACTGACATCACACAGTCTGGAATTCATTGTTTCATATTTACAGGAAGACATAAGTGAGAGTTGCATTGATTTGCACAAAAACATAATAAATGTCCAAAATGAAAAAAATTACCATTTTAAGAAAGAAATAAGGTCATTTTAATGCAAGTAACAGGGCAATATTTACAACTGTGTAGCATAACCTCTGAACAAGAGTCCAAAAAATCATCTGGGAAAAGAGGAGAGAGGATTGTGACTGCTCAACAGTCTCTGATTTCCTCTGTGATATTTTTCATTTTGGGTTGATCCAATTGTTTTCATCTATTTCTGTTGTAATAGATGCAGTATGCAGTTTAGAATTGTCTTGCTGAAATATGCAAAGCCTCTTCTGAAAAGGACAGTGTCTGAATGGAACTATATCTTACGCTAAAAACAGAAATTGTTACAAAATTGTTCCACAATTTGACGTTTTTTGGAGATGGCGACGAACTGCTTCCCATTTTTATAGCCAGTCGTGTCACAGGTAAACTGTTTATTTGCAAAATGTCCCTACAGCACTTACTTTTCCAGCCGTCTAATTCAAAATGATTTCATATTTTTTAGTGAACACAGCACCCCCCCACACACACACAGACACACAGTGTCAGTGGCACGGAGACCATCTGCAGCAAAAACAGTAATTATGATTATTTGGTGTCAGTGTTCATGCTGTGAGATAAGTTCTACCTGTTGTTAAAACTAGATTAACTTGATTAGAAAGGCGCTGCATACATTCCAGTTCATTTACCATAACACTAAGATTATTGGTAATCTTCCAGTGCAGTGATAAAGTATTTTCCCCTGCTCGATTTCTTACTTTTTTGCATATTTGTCACATTTAAATGTTTCAAATCATCAAACGTTTTTTAATAGGGGGAGCTGAGCAAATACAAAATGCAGTTGTGATGATTTAATGTATAAAGGGAAACGAGTTAGTCAAACCTTCCTGGCCCATTTTGAAAAACCTAATAACTGGTTGTGCCACCCTTGGCAGCAAGAACTGCAATGAGTCTTTCAGATGAATGTGTGGTTCTGCTTTGCAGAATTGTTTTAATTCAACTACACTTGTAGCGTTTCAAGCATGAACAGTGTGTTTAAGATTATACCAAAGTATCTCAAATGGATTTAAGTCCACAGAATATTTTCGGGGATCATCAAGATGTTTTTTGGCAGATGTGAGATGAGCTTTGATGTTCTTTTTGGTCAGCAGTGGTTTTCTCCTTTGAACTCTACCATGGACACCCTTTCTGTCCAGTCTCTTTCTTACTGTTGAATCATAAACTCTGACCATAACTGAGGCGAGTGAGGCTTGCAGTTCTTTAGATGTGCCCATGGCAGGCCAGCCACTCATGGGAAGGTTCACCAGCACTTCCAGTTTTCTCCATGTGTGGAGAAATGATTCTCACTGTGATTTGCTGGAATCCCAAAGCCTTGGAAATGACTCTGTGACTCTGTTCAGGCTGACAGATGTCAGTGACCTTGTCTTCTCAGCTGTTCCCTTAGATTGAGGCACAAGCCTCCTTCGCTTTGTCAGACTCGTCTATCTACTGGTTTAACAGGTCTGGCAGTAATCGAGCCTGATTGTGGCCAGTGAAACTAAACTTCACTGAACTTAAAAAATGTGGTTAATCATAAATGATATCTATTATCAATTTTATTATTTTCCATTGCTCAAAAACAAGTCACATAATAACTTTTTCTGAGCTCCAAAATCAGTTGACATGTGCTGCTGCTCTGGATTACCTCAGATTTTCAACCTCTGACACTATGAAGCTAATATAAAAGGAAGAATTCAGAATCTAATCATCGACCATGAATACCACAACCTGCTCTGTATCACTTCAACATACTGCATTACTGCAGATTTTCCCCACAGTACTGCAAACCCACCGTTTTAGCCTCCACTAAACTTTAACTAAACCCCGGGTACAGTGTTATGTTTTCTTATTTTCAGCAACACAAATCAGTGTGTTTGTTTTTCATTTTGTTTCACCAAAACATAATTAAGCAAAACATCTGATTTATAAACTCTAAAATTAATAAGGAAATTATATTTAAGATTTAAACGTTACTCTCTAAGCTTCCTCCTGTCCTCTCTTTGGTATTTCTTTCTCCATCTCTTATTATGACAGTAACATTTTTTATCTTTCTGGGAAATATAGCAACCACACATTAGCTAACAGCCATATTTGTGACAAACTGCAGAGGAACGCTTTGTATATTTGCTGATAATTATTTGAAATTACTGCCCTCTTTTATAAGTTTCTGCTTTTAAAATGAAATAACTTCTGCTTCTTTCTCTTATGCAGCGCTAGCAAGATGATGAAATACAGCAAACACCACTTTATTTTACGCACACAGGGATAAGGACAAGTTGATGTGTTGAGGGTGGGCAGTGGAAGCTGTCATGCTGTCACTGGAAATTATTAATTGTTCAAGAGTAATATGCATTAATTTGCATTTATCACCTTTAATTGCTCATTAACTGAAGATTCTACATGGCCGATTTTAAAGCCTGGTTATCACAGACTAAAAACATTTTTATGTTGATTCATTCTTTAAGTTCAGCCTTTCCAAACAAGCTGAGTTGATCTACATGGATTCATCCTTTAGCCCTCCAAAAGCACTGTGCACAGGGATATTGCATCGTTTTGTCTTGTGAGTTGCAGAGTGGGATCTCCATGAATCCAGTTTGTTGTCCATACTTCACAAATGCTCGACTGGATCATCTAGGAAGTTTGAAAGCTGGGTCACTGGCTTAGTTGTGTTGAACTGTTTTGAGACGTTTCTGTGGTATGATGTGGAGTCTGTGGTTTTAATGCTGTACTGTAGCTGATTGATGTGTGTGTCCTCTAGTCACCATTCACATCAGGTATGCTCAGTAATTTTGAAAATAAATGCCTTCTTTTTCTTGCTAGATCATCTTGAACTCCATGCACAAGTACCAGCCCAGGCTACACATAGTCAAAGCTGATGAGAACAATGCCTTTGGATCAAAGAACACTGCTTACTGCACCCATGTCTTTCACGAGACAGCCTTCATCTCCGTAACCTCTTATCAAAACCACAAGGTATGTCTCGGATGTATGCTATAATAATTAGCATTTGGTTTAGAATAGTCTTAAGTGCTCAAAGGGTATTAAGTGTTTTATCTAAATGTGAAGAAAAGCACCATAACCCTGACCACATAAAGCAAAAACCAAACAAAAAACAACCATAACCACGCAACTTCATGTTTTTAGTTTCTATGTCTATCTCAGTGGGACTTCCTGGTTAAATAAAGGTAATACCAATAATAAATAATTAAAGCTGTATTCATGCTTCCTCCTATTTTTGATCACTCCCCAAATCTTGTTCAGGCAACTTCCAGTTTCTCTGTGGAGATTCAATTCAATTCAATTTTATTTATATAGCGCCAAATCACAACAAAAGTCGCCTCAAGGCGCTTCATAGATACAGAGAAAAACCCAACAATCATATGACCCCCTATGAGCAAGCACTTTGGCGACAGTGGGAAGGAAAAACTCCCTTTTAACAGGAAGAAACCTCCGACAGAACCAGGCTCAGGGAGGGGCGGCCATCTGCTGTGATTGGTTGGGGTGAGAGAAGGAAGACAGGATAAAAGACATGCTGTGGAAGAGAGACAGAGGTTAATAACAGATATGATTCAAGTTACGACTTTTACTTCCTCTAGATAGTCAAGTTTGATCGTCTTCTCGGCGCTCCGCCAGGGCCGTGACCGACCCCGGCGGGGCCGATCCGAGGACCTCACTAAACCATCCAATCGGTAGTAGCGACGGGCGGTGTGTACAAAGGGCAGGGACTAAAGAGATAAAATTGGTTAACACACCAAACGACTTCTGTGACAAACTGAGCTGACTTTCATGTCGAAGGTCTTCACTGCTGTTCTCTTTCTAAAACCCTAAGAGCAAACATCAAGAGTCTCAATGCAGTACATCAGCAGGACCACCAGCCTTAACTGTAGCACATGTTCACTGTACATTGGTGCAAGTGGTCAGAACAGGATTCCCGGGAAGTGATTTTCAAGAGGAAGGAAGTATGGAAGTACTGCAGAAGCACTAGGAATAACCTTGACAGGAATAGTGACTGAATTTTCCATTTATCAGCTGTATTTAGATAACACCAAATCACCACAGACATTGCCTCAAGGCACTTTATGTTGGAAGGCAAAGAACAACAACACTACAGAGATAACCCCGACAATTATCAACCTCCTTTAAGCACTTTGGTCATTTTTGGTCATTTTTAGTTCAGACATGTAAACAATATACATTTAGAAAGGAAATAAGAGAGAAATAAAATACTATACAAAAAAATCAATACATTTCAATGTAGCTGCCGTTCTGTACACACTTATTTAATCCCACCCCTTTGCCACAAATTATCAGTTAATATTTAGTCAGCTTCCTTACTGATATAATTTGTAATAAAAATAGTGAACAAATTTCTTGTATACTATATACTATAATATCACATCATGATTTTTTTTTTAAATAGAGACACTTAATTTAAATATTTTCCTTTTCTTTATAGTTTGAGAAGATCATATTTTTAAAACTCTTTTGGTGACAGTGAGTCGTCTGTAAAATCAGACTGGGGGGGGGGGACTCCCAACGGCCTAGACCTATCTGTGGGGACACACCCACCTGGAGGGCAAAACAGCACTGCCATCCAGCTTTCCCCTGAACTTCTTTGAGTTTAATTTAGCCAAAATGCCAGATAGTTGCTGTGCTAAGCAATGTTTGTTTACAGCTACAGTACCAGAGGGGTGTAGAGTATGGAGCAAGGTGTGAACACACCTACCTGCCTCCTATTCTACATTCTAAATGCACCAGCAACCACGAGTAAATCAGCAGTCTGAGAGTGCTCTGACTATTATAGTTATAAGATACTATGAGGTTTTTAGATAAGATGAGACCTGATCATTCAAGACCTTATACGTGATGAGAAGAATTTAGCCAGTGAAGAGAAGCCAATATGGGAGAAATATGTTATCTCTGTCTAGTCCCTGTCACCTGGGACAAAAAATCAGCCCGGGCATTTTGACTAGTGACCGGCCCACCAGGTATTATAGGAAAAGACATAAAGCCTTTATAATAAACTTAAACCTACACCATCCTCCCTATTCTGGTATTCTAAACAGTACTTAGCAAAAATAAAAAACAACCTAATTTATAATTACATATACCTCACTAATACTCCCAGCAAAAAAAGAAAAGAAAGAAAAGTAGGGAACCACTCCCCCACCCTCTGCCTCAAGATGCTTAATTGACAAAACCGATTTTAATTATAAAGAACAACAAAATAAACTACCACAGCTATGCAGATGACACACAAATATATATCACAATGTCACCAGGAGACCGAGGCCCTGTACAGGCTCTTGGTAAATGCATTGAGGAAATCAATGACTGGTTGTGCCACAATTTTCTCCAACTAAACAAAAACAAAACTGAGGTAATAGTCTTTGGCGCCAAAGAAAAACGATTACAGGTCACCAGAGAACTTCAATCTATACATCTAAAAACCACAAACCAGGCGAGAAATTTGGGTGTAGTGATGGATGCAGACCTAAACTTAGAAAAACACATTAAGACAATAACAAAGTCAGCTTACTATCACCTCAAGAATATATCAAGGATAAAAGATCTGATGTCTCAACAGGACCTGGAAAAACTAGTCCATGCATTCATCTTTAGTAGGCTTGATTACTGTAACAGCATCTTTACAGGTCTACCTTAAAAATCAGTCAGACAACTACAGCTCATTCAGAACTCTGCTGCTCGAGTCCTCACTGAGACCAAAAAAGTGGACCACATCAGTCCAGCTCTGAGGTCTTTACACTGGCTGCCTGTCCGTCAGAGGATAGACTTTAAAGTTCTGATGCTGGCCTATAAAGCTCTGAATGGTTTAGGACCAAAATACATCAGTGACCTCCTGACCCAGTATGAACCTTCCAGATCCCTCAGGTCATCTGGATCCGGTCTTTTATCAGTTCCCAGAGTCAGAACCAGACACGGAGAAGCTGCATTCAGCTTTTATGCTCCTTATATCTGGAACAAACTCCCAGAAAGCCTCAGATCAGCTGAAACACTCAGTTTATTTAAATCCAGGTTGAAGACTCACCTGTTCTCAGCTGCATTTGAATAAAGCACCAAATCCACACTTTAAGCTTAAATTTCAAAACTTACATTTAACTACTGATTTTATCTACTGTTCTGATTTTATCTGTTTTGATTTTATATACTGTTTTGTTTGTTTGTTAAGTGGGTTTAGAGCTCTGGGTAGCTCCCCAGCTGGGTCTAGACTGGGTCTAGAGAGTATTTTAAATTCAGGGAATTTAAAATAGAAAGTAGCTCGTCCACAGAAGGACTGGTAGCTCCCCTTACGATAAGGGTTCAGATCGCGCGAACAGGTGTGAAATGTGTGTGTTTAGTTTGTTTGTTTGTTTGCTTGTTTTAATCAATTTTAAATCATGCTTTTTATTTGTTCTTGTTTCTAATGTCTCTGTAAAGCACTTTGAATCACCTTGTTGTTGAATTGTGCTATACAAATAAATTTGCCTTGCCTTGCCTTAATGCACGTATCAAACAAATGCACAGAAATCTATTATTTTTCTACAGTAATTAAATAGATTCAACATCTTTCTTCAACAGAATTGCAAACTGCACAGATGGTACCTTCCCAAAGGGAAGAATACTATAACTTACTAGGGTATATTAGACTTAATATTTACTGAACACAATAATTGATTTCTATACATTTTACATCAGATGAAAACTTTGGTTGTAAGATTCAGATGATTATTTAATAAAAGCGAGATATTTTAAATGAGAATAAGAAAGAAAAGTATTTCTTTGTGCCCCCCTCTCCCTGTTAATGCCCTACATGGCCCCCTGGCAACACTTTGCTAGACCCGCCCCTGCACAGTTACCAGCTGTCAGCTACTTAGAAAAGGATGCTGGTGTTATTTGTCTCTCAGAAACAGTTCATAACTTCCCTTCAACTCATTCATGTCACCTAAAAGGTAAACCTGTTCCTCCATCACAGCTCTGATGATTCAGTAAGGACATCTCCTGGTTTCATCTTCATGTTTCCCTCTCACCAGATATACAAACCGACATCATGACCAGCAGCTTTACAGCTGTGGCTCCAGCAAACATCAGCTGATACTAGAAATTAATATTAAATACATTCTAACAACAGCTGATCAAGCTTAAACGTGCTGCTGTTGTTTAGCGTGACCTGTGCTGGTTTCCTCTTTCCGGCGCAGAGAAAAAAGCCGATCAGCCGATCAACTTTCTAGCTGAAGTAGTACGGGACAAATCGCGTTCCTTTGTTTTCCTTTGACCTCCTCGGCTGTAATTGTCCAGCCCAGAGTCGATCATGACCAACTGGCCAATCCACCACCATTCATTTATACTGTTAAAAAAAGAAAAGAAATAAAACCCCATCGGCCCATAAAAATGAAAAATCACGAGCGGCCCACCGGGCAAATGCCCGATGGCCAGTCCAGCCCTGCCTGTCACTACTCTTGCTTCAGCATTTTGCTTTCCAGGGAGTTTTTAAGACAAATTGATTAGAATTATTAATCATTTTATCAATTAATTAATTCTAATTAAAGTATGAAGACATAATGTGAAGTCTTTTTGCTTTTAAAGGGTAGAGTCAGACCGTTTTGGTCAGAGCTCACAGTTATAGACTGATGAAATGGAAATGTAACTATAAAAGCTCTTGCCCAGTATCAGCAGGGACTTTTTCAGAATAACAGCTTTATTAAGGTCTCATTTTCCTAGATCACTCAGCTGAAAATAGAAAACAATCCATTTGCTAAAGGATTCCGAGGCAGTGAAGAAGGAGATCTGCGTGTCTCAAGACTTCAAGGGTATGTTTACAGAAAAAGGAACCAGGAAAGTAAAGCTGATCTCATAAATCCATTTAGGACACTATAACTGTCAGTGAGGGTATGTATACACGGCAAACTAAATATACTTCTACTCTATCACTTCTACTCACCTACAGGAAAGAGTATCCCGTGATTTCAAAGAACATGGTTCGCCAAAGGCTCATTTCAACGCACAGTCACCTAGCGGGGAAACTTGGAGCAGGAGTTCTCGCGGGGCATCCTCAAGTACTGTCCTCTTACCAGTATGATACTGGGGTTCCTTTGTCTAACCCAGACTCCCAAGATCCCATTTCTACTCACTTCCCACAAAGCAGAGATCCCAATCTTCTTTATCACTGCTTCAAACACAGAGGTATGTTCTGCTGATAAGTGTGCAACATCACAGACGCCATTGGCTGCAATTGCCATTAACTGCAGTTTTCTTTGTAACAACGTTGCAGATAACGGGCGACACTTGGAGCTCGGATGTAAACGGTCATACCTGGAGACATCAACTGCAGTCTCAGATGAGCATTACTTTCGGTCGCCTCCTTCTTACGAATCACCCTTACTCTCTCATCCATATCGCACTGAGGCAATCACTTCTAGAGAGGCGTGTATGTATGGCGGTATGGAAACAGAGTCTGGATCCGGGGCGGCAGACGTAGATGACCTAACCAACTCTCCTTCAATTAATTGTAATATGTGGGCTACAGTGCAGCCGTACCCTCGCTACGGCATGGAAGGCGTACCCTACCAGCCTTTTACTGCTCACTTCACCAACTCAGCCACGGTCGCGCCTGTGGTGCCACACCCGGCATCATCGGTGGTGTCACGACCACAAGCTGACTTGGGCGTCTACAACTCGGCCGCAGTCCAGCGAGGTCTGCCTGTGATACCACCTTCAACCTCTTCTTCATCAAGCTCTCCATCTTTCCCGGGATCCAGAGATAGTTCAGGTCATCCACCTCTGTACCACAGGAAACCAGGATCGCCACTCCTACCTCACCGAGATTTCTCCAGCTATTCAGCACAGGGTACAATATCCATCCGGGAGCAGGCTTATCAGTACCAAGTTGGGCTGAGTAGCACAGGGAGTAACTGGACTGACAGCTAATGTCAGTCACTGGAGACATCAGTTTTCTCATATGAAGGTTTCCAGAATCCCACTGTGGGGTGTCAGTGCCAAGCAATGCTAATGAACTACAGTCATGTTGCTTTACACCCACGTGTTCATACTGAATCAATATTCCATCCAATGCTGTAGGTGGCAAACAGTGACAGACCTGCTCTTTACTTAGTCAGATGTGCTATAAGCCAGTGATCAGGTGGAGTGGGGCGGTTCGGTCACACTCAAATGCAAATCATTGGTTTCAATGACACTTGAGGTATGTCAGAGGCATCGCTACGGGTACAAAAAGTGTTACGGTTGTCAGTGTCTTGTCCTATCAAGGTAGCATTAGCAGAAAAACACTTAGCAGGAGGACAAAGAAAATTAAATAAACAGAAGTTAACAGCTGCCCTGTTTAGTCTGAGAGACACGAGTGCTTTTCAGTCCCAAAATAAAGAACGGTCGCTGGTAATTGCTTTTTTAAAATTAATGTCAATAAAATGCATAAAAAGACCCCAAAAACAATCTGGTCATGTCCCAAATCTGTCTTTTTAATGACTTCTGTGGTATGTCTTTGTGTATACCACGAGCCAATCAAATGCTAGATAGACAGAAGTACATATTGTAGCACAACTTCAAGTATGTGACCTCGATCGAGTCAAAGCTGTGCTGTCATCTCGAGTACACCTCTGGCTTTTTGCTTCATCGTGGAGATTTCAGTGTGTTGAACACTTGAACTACACCAACATGCACTTTGTTCTCATTTTGACAAACAGTCCATTCCATGTTGGGTGACGATGAGTCGATCGGTATTTCTTATAGCAGCAGATTGGTGTACATGGGATTGGCTCACCAAAAGAAATGACAATGGGCAATTTTATTCTTTAGTTTTGAGTTTTAATTATGCACATGTGCCAAAAATAGAGTTGTTACACTTTTATCTGCAGAGCAAGAATGCATTAAACCCAGTGTAAAATAAGACTGATCAAAATATAAGGAAGATAAATCCAAGTTCACGTCATAAACTCATGTGCACTGGCATTAGAAAGCTAGCAAGACACTCTTTCCCCATGTTGTTGTACATACATAAATGAAGTGAAAGCTGTACCACAATCCACCATGATGGCAATTGTTAATATGTACGTTTCTACAGCTTGTTTGTCGTGTGATACTGGCACTTAAGAAAAAATGTTGCGAGTATAAGATTCAGCCACGGCACTGTGGTGGGTCGTCAACGTTTGGCTCCAAAGTGAAGACTCGAAATCACACTGAACAGCAAAGAGTGCTCAGGAGGAACCAGATGGGAGCTTAAAGAGCTGTTGTTAAGCCAGCACGAGTACTAGAAAAGACAGCGCCTCGCCAGTCCGACTCCCAGATTACTTACTAGGAAAAAAATCCCTGCACAACATAAAACAGCCTGAGCGGACAAGGAACAGGACGTCCTCAGTAGAACTGCATTCAGTAAAAATCGGAACTTGTATTGCCAACGAAAGCTTCTTTGTACGAAATGATATAGGTTTGTACATTGTCCTTTTATTTCATGTAAATTCAATATAACATTTTTGAATATTTGGACATTTTTGCACATGTGATAAATAAACATTTTCATGAATCTAACTGTCTGACATAATTACTTAAAGACACTAAATGACATTTCATTACAATTTCCTTATTATTATGAGGAAAAATGTTCAGAATTTATATTTAAAGCTATTAAAAGCTGATGATAAATAATGCCAAGTCCCATAAATAGCATTCCAGATGATTTTGCTGCCTAACGACAGTTTATGGTCTATGACGATGAGTCAATCAAAATTTCACTGAGCAAATATTTGACATTTGAAAAATGTTGGCGTTGGGCATAATTCATTGTGTTGGTTGTGGTTTGACTGATGCAGAGTGTCCACGTTTTACTGTTATTGGCCTTTTTCACTCCTCACATGCAAACATGCAGAGCTCAAAGAAAAATAGCAAAGATTTGAAAACTTTTAAATACTCATTCTGCTCAACATCATTGCGATTTTTAAAGAGACATTAAATCAAAGTAGTTTGATAATCTTGGTTGCAGTTTAGAGATTTTGATGTTGCAAAAAACCCTTTCACAATATGCACTATACTCTATGGCTGCGGTATAACATGTCAAGCTTGGTGTTTAAGTGAAACCCTCCTCTGTACACAAGCTTGTTGCTAAAAGGCTTTTGAGCAGCTTCAGCTTGATTTCATTTTAAGAACCTCAAAAGTGTTTTTATACCTTTTGGGCCAGAAAATTCTCACTGGTTTGACACTGAACGCCACTGATTTATAAAACATAAAGACCACTACTTGACACTTGCGGCATTGTCTAACCGAAACCAAAATATGTACTTATAGTACAAGTGTCCACTTGGGTAATAATCAGTAAATGTCAAAGTGTCCTGCAATCAAAAGTCAATCTGTTGAAAGGAATGTAGAGACAGCAGGATGCGTGTATCAGCGTGGAGGGCACTGCTTTGCCTCACATGCAGCTCTCGTTAGATCATGAGTTATGCTGATGGCCAGGTCCTGGTTCTTGTCAGCACCTCTTTCTCGATCTCTTTCTCAGCTGCTGATGTAGTTCACATGAAGGATGTTCTCATCATAGAGCGCTCACACTCCAATCAACAAATCATCAGCCAGCTATCTTGAAATGTTGAGCTGTAAGTTGTCTGATAATAGTAATCCGACATTCCTGTAGCTCTCAGAGCAAACTTCATTCAGCCAGGGTGATCCCAGAGGGCCGTACCAGTGTTTTTACTAATTGTGACTACTATAGATTATGTATGCACTTTGCTTTATCTGTTTGCAGCACAGCTTCAGATTTTCAGTTGTAATTGATGCTTATTCATCTGTTATTTTCACAAGTATTGGTGAAATATAATTTCTGGCCCTATTATTTTCACTTATACAGTTTTTCCCATTGAAGTAAGTAGACAAAACAATTCTAGTCTTGACCGACTTGAGCTTCTATAACATTGAGCAGAAGCAATAGTTAATGACTGTATCTCGGCCTACAAACCCTTAAAGTCAATTACATTTAACAAAAACAACAAAGCGATGGAGGGTCACACCAAAGATCAGTGACTCCACTTAATAGTTTTTTAGTAGAGGCTTTAATAGTGCATTTCAAGGCAGGACAGGCATATTGAAATTTATGTTATCTGTTTCCACATAAAACCTTAGTCAATCTCATTATAAAGAAGCCACGTTTAAGCCCCTTATGGAGCAGAAGTTAACTAAGCCCAGTATGTATCTCCAGCCAGAGAAGCTGGGACTTGCAGTCCATCTGGAAGTCATTGAGGGGAGATCCGCTCCCCTCTCCCCTACGTCGCACTGCCCTTCTCTACTGTCGTCCCATAATCCCATCTAACAGCCGCCTGGGCTTGGCTGGCCCGTTCAGCACACTGATGGGCTTAGCTTGGCCCTCTTGTAAAAAAGGAAAGGCTTGGTTTTTCGGCAAGCCCCTCCAAAAAGACACTTTAAATATCTAAGGGGGATTTAATATCAAGTCCATTAGGGGTTTTCTGGGGCCCTGTAAATAGTCAATTAGTGGATAATTCTGATTCGATCCACATGCAGAGAGATCTGCCATACAAAGAATAGAGCCAGTCCAGGGGTGTTCTCATTTAGCTTCCTACCAGATTACCATTCGTGCGTCACAAGCACAGGGTGACACTGTGCATTAGCTGAGTGCAGGATAATGAACATGCTAAGGTGTTTTAAGTTGTCTTTGTTTTACTCCTTCATAAAAATGATTAATCGCATACAGGAGGCCAGAAGAGCACAACGCTTACACACAGATTACCCACAGTGGGCAATGCTTAGAAGAGTGGGAGGTTTGAGGACTGGGCCAAAAGGACACAGGCTAGGTTCAAAGCTCTGGTAGGGGGACATTAAACTGTTTGTGTCCCTTGATCAAACATACAGCTGGTTGGCAGCGATATAAACCAAAGCTAAATCTCCTGTATAAAACAAGATTCCAGCATTTCAAAGTGGCTTCGGATAAAAGCGTCTGTAAAAACTAATTATCATTAACATAAATTCTGGGATTAGACACGTAGACAGCATTATTTACTTTTTACACCGGACAAAAACATTTCGAATCGGAAACTCGCGTTCTTTAGAAATGACGTACAAAGTAGTCCAGGTCATGTTGTGTTTCAGCTTTCGGTGCTTTTAAAGCAACTGAAATGTGAAACAAAACAAGAATTACTATCACAGTCCATGCCAAGCTAAGGCATGCAAATAATGTGTACTTTTGTGGCGTAATACAAATGAAACACTGCAGATTGCAACACAATGAAAGCCAGGCTGCATATCCTCCAAGTGCAGTCATAAATTAGCAAAGGTTTGGAGCAACAGTGCTCTCCAAATGTTCGTCGACCTCTTGTGAATAAGTCTAAGGACTCAACATGAAGCAAACTGAGAATACTTACTGACCACGTTCAAAGAAATGCTCAAACAAAAGAATTTTAAAAGAAAAAGCACAGATGGACTTGCTGCTGACAGAAAATGAGCGGATTTTTTGGCAAGAAGGGCAAGTGTGGATGGGAGCAGCCATTATACATTTTTTATAAATAATTTTGAGGGTTAACATTAATAAAAAGTTGTACTGGCTCAGTTTAGAGTAAAATATTATTCTTTATGTTATTTAATAGAAAGAAAGGAAACTGTACCCACAACTGTACGTAATTAAATCTTCCTGCAAAATGATGCAGTTTCATGAATTTAGATTTAATCCATTAAAAATACATAAGAGCAGATTTGTGGTTTGTACAAGCCGCCATGTTCCCCCAACTCAATCTGAATACACAAGCACATCTGCCTTCCAACTGACACGGGCTGCACACTGGCCATGTATGCAGAGGTTGGGGAATTTGAAACTCATGCCTGCACCTTCAGATTAAAGATACGAACATATATGTTTCATCCTCTGAGAGCGGATCCCTTTCATCAAAGAAGCACAAATGCAGAGGAAAGAGACAACGCCACCAGCACCATATAATCCTCTTCCTTCTTGTGTCAGGTACATCTCCTGAACTGAAGTCAGGGCTCTGGCACATGAAAATATGCATAAATATGCTTATTTATTCCCAATGTTCTTTTTGTCAACAGACTAGACATGCAACCCTCCCATCTCCAGACAACTGACAAAAGACAGCTAAACAACACCAAGACCTCGTTATAAGTTAACATTATGCTAGCTGACGTTATGTTTGAGTGGCCTAAAAATCACGATTATATTATTACATTCTCACTTTGTATGACAGTTTATTCATTAAGAACTGGAGAGTCCAATGCTAGATTCATTACACTAACACTGGCAAAATATTTAAATAGCCGTGAATAGGTCTTATCCATTTTTCATTTCCTGATTAACAGCAAAGTGTTGATATTATTCAAATATGTTAAAATACAGTGAGTGCAAAATGTACTTTTTACAATTGTAGAAACATGCTAGCCAGTCACGGGCGTTATAGGGTGCAGTCTAAATGTAACATGTTTCATCTCTTAGCTGGCTAAAACTTTTAACAGCCTAGCTAGGTTTGTGCAGTTCAGTTGGGAGGAGTAAGAAACTGAGACCCGCAGACTGCGATTAATGCAAACTAAGGACTTATAGCAGTGAAAATGTTATACATTGCTTTACACTTTTATACACTTTATATAGTCTAGACCATGAACTTCGGGGTGGTCTACAGTTCGCTGTAAGGCAGCTACGATGAGTCGGCAACTACTGAGACCATGGTTCCGTTTGACCAATAATTGTAAAGTATTATTTCTAATTATTGGTCAAACAAGAGACTGACAGGTAACTTGATGTGCCATCAGCAGTAATGAAATTTTACTTAGTTTTGAGTTTTGTGTAGTAAACAGAAGGGCCAAAATGAGTTTCTCCCTGGTTCCTGGATCACACTTAGAGATCGGGTAAGAAGTTCTGATATTTGGAATGGAACATGTACCACCGCACCTTTGTGTGTGTTCATAGTATTTTAAAGGTCTTAACATTAAACTTACCATTGGTTTCCCAGTCATAATACGAGTGCATATTCCTTTAGCATCAATGTTTCCCAGCTCCTCATTATTCTTACTATTTGTTTCTGTTCTCCAGCATGTGTATCTACCTTAGGTTTAGTTTTTAGTATGACTTTGTTTGATTTTTACAGATTCTAAAGTGGCTACAATATCTTCTCCGTTATTTGTTCCAACATTCAGGTATAAATTATTATTATTATTAAGCTCTGGTTTTTGTGGTTTTTACAAATATCCTGTTAGTCTGCTTCCAAAATTGAAAAAATGAGTAGGCAGAATTTAAAACAAATCAAAAATTTAAACACGCTTCCTTCTGCCCGATCTGATTTCTGATCTGATTTGGAAACACGGTGCTAAAATGCTGAATCCTGATAAAAATCTTCTTGAAAATCTTTCGATTGGTAATAAAGACAGCTAAACCATGAGCATGCCTAGATCTCCATTAAGACTTAACCTTTGGATCCCTAATAATGCCTTTTAATTAAGTCAACCCTCTTTCACCTCAAGTTGGAGCATATTTCATGCCTGACTTTCTAGGAAGGCATCCTGACAATGGAAAAACCTTTCCAACCCAACCAGATGCACTGCAGATTACCAGGTCAATTTAAAGTGCATGAAGGTGGTAGAGGAAACTTTCTTATTCTTACTTCTGCTTTTTTTCTTGCAAAACAGTATAACTGTTAACAAGGGAGAGAAAAACGACACACAAAGTGCCAGTTGTCCCTGCTCGTCTCTTGGGAAGACACACAATGTACAAACAGATTACGAAGGCATGTGGAATTGCAAGACAGTGGTATCCAATAAGGCAGCAACCCCTGGTGGCAGTGCTCCTCTTGGAGCACCTATACCCTCTACTGGATGAAATGTGTTATCTCAAATAGGGAGGAATTTCAGGCCACTCAAACATCTGAATTGGAGTGTGACATTTTTCTTTAAGAGACTAACCGAGTGCTAGAAAGCAAGTGGAATTCATTTCATAAGGTATTTTTAAACATGATTTATTCATTTTGAATGATGTATTCACAAAAAAAAAAGTGTATTATATTCTTTGCCGACTGCCCCAAATGCATACCAACACACTGCATTCCTGAATGGACGAGCAGGTCACAAACAAGGTTCGTGTTTGAGTGTTCAAAGGATATGCTTCTTTTTTTCTGTCACGTCACATTTTGGGAACAATACGACTCTTTTATGCGATCATCTTAATAAACACAACTGCTTTAGAAAACATTGTGTCTTTATAATTTTGTGCAGTTTTGAAAACTCTGTCACCACCTCCATGCACTTATATCTTATGTGCAATGCGTCATTTTCATAGGGCACAGAGGTCACGCCCATGCCACTAAGATGATTGTCCTCCATTTAGTCTGTAATCACAATACTCAGAAGCTCCTTACTGCTTCATGTTTAGCTGCCAGCCTGGTCCGGATCAAGTATTTACTTTGATAAGTACGGTTTACCGGGGATAGCATGCGTCTCATGGGCAGGTTAGCCAAGGGAGGAGCAATCCTCCTGAAGGTGATTAAGTACCTAAAGAAAGGCTGGTTGACAGGAATAAGGCACTAAGTTCGTCATTTTGCACGCTCTTACATAGGTGGAGCTCACGACTGGGTCAAAAAAGCACAGCAGCTATTGGTGAACCCTGTTTCCTCAGTTGAACAATGGAACATCTAGTAGTTTGAAAGGATTTGTCTATGTAAGTCTATTGACCTATAAATAAAGTTTTGTAGCTTTATCGGCCTTATATTTGTGAGAAGCAGCCTCTTTGATATTCTTCTTCTTCTTGGTTTACTTACTTTCGACACCGACTTGCTCCATCCAGACCTGACATGGCACATATAGTATTTTTGCAAAAGTATTTCATTCTGAAACATTCGCACAGACATCTCCTTGTCCAGCTGAATACAGAGGACACTTTTCTCTGGAGATTACACATCGTTTGCTCCACAAAAGAAATTGAGTTTGCCCCCCTGCCCCCCATTAACCTCATATCGCTGTTAATCAGGGTCTTGAGATGTTTTATGCTTAATTCTTACCAACTGCACAAACTGGCTGAGAAGGAGTGCGTACATTAAAAATGAATGCATAACTTTTTGGCTAGTTGTGCACTGTAATAATAATGTACACGTGGAACCTCGACAATGCGGTGGCACGCCACTTTCCTGGAACCGCTGATGGGAAAAGCGTGCGATGCCTTTACAAAGTGTAAATTTCTACTTTACTTGGAATGTTCGAGCATTTTGGAACGCAACTCCATAACACAGTCACACCGGCACACAACTGCACGTATTTTTGATAAGATTTTGTGTTCATCGTGTCAAAGGGTTATGCAATTTCCCAAACATGCTGTGACAGAAAGAAGGAAAGCCTACTCTCATTGGTCGAATACTCATTTGTATAGTTAAAACACTGTGAACTGTAGCCAGTCCTTTTAAAACAGCAGATTAACAGCAGACACCAGTTTTCATTGTCCAATCTTAATCAGATGAAAGAGCACTAAGTTGTCAAATAACTCGAAAGTATTTAATCCTGTAATTAATGTGCTTGCAGGTGCTTGTGTATGTCACATTTTGATTTCTTAATGACTTACCAACGCACACAAAAATTGCTGTTAGGTTAGGCAACTGAAGGTGTAAAGTACAGGCCTTCCTGTTGTAGCACAGTCTTAGTAAATCTGGACACCAGGTGTCCTTACAGCAGGTGTCGGATTTTCAGCCAGCCTTTCCAGGACAGAGCCCTGTGTCCTGCAAAGTGAGCGCATAGTAAGAGGCCTAAGCACAGGTAAGAGAGGTAAACTTGGGGATTAAGGTCCTCAGCTCTGACTCCAAAGAGTCTTAGCAGGTGATTTGTGGCTCATCCCCTCTGGGCTTATGCTGGGACGATCTGACAAAGCTCGACCATCAAATCAGGTGTCTACTTAACGCAGTCCAGCCAGGTTGATGGTGGAGAATGCTCAAGAGTAGGTCACACATCCTGTTAGTATAGCTGTTTCAAAGGGTATTTAAAGGGTGATCCTATTATCCTGGATTGAAATCTGCATGTGTTCCAAAACAGGTCCAGGAAGGATTCTGACAGTGGTTGTTGGAAGGGAACATTTACAGGACACATGCTTACATGCATCAAGGTCATCGTGTCGGAAGGAATATGCAGTTCTTGGTCTGTGGGCGAGCAATGATCAGATGCTGCAAAAAGGTTAGACAAAACTGCAAAATGCAATATTTGTGCACATTCAAAATTGCCACTGTTGCCACTGGGCAGCATGAACAACTTAAGTGAGATCAAGATTATATCACCTGGAGTGAAGGATTGTGATGTGCACCCAAAAATGTACGAAGTCACAATATGACTTGTGGTTTGGTCACTTCCAGTGAGACCGGGAAATATGTTGTATGTTTTTTGTGTGTCCACAGGAAAAAAAATGAAAGAGGAGCTGGACAGGAACGTGCAGTGGAAGAGCATGGGGCCATTAAAGAACAGTATTAGCTAGAGCGTGAGTAGTCTCACTTGTGTAAACTGACTGCCTGCCTTTTATCAGCTCAAGAGTTTGTTTAGAGTCCTGTCGTGTAGCCCTTGGCCTCTATCACGAAGTAGGCAAAACAAGTAGAGTGATTATCATCACCAAGGCCAGGAAGGGTGGACGGCAACATTGGAACTAATCACAGCCATCTCGCAGTCCTTTTTGCGTTGTGACCTAAACTCATTTGCACCTCCTCTCCGGCTGGCCCCAGAGCATCATGTCTGATGTGAGAGGACGACACCTCCCCTTCCGCCGCCTTCTTCCTGCCAGCCTCTCCTCGTCGAATGAACTCTAAACATGCGCAATTACAGTTTAGGATCTCTGTCCTCATCTTGGGTTCAAAAGACATCTGCTCAGGCCACAAACGCACCGTCTCATGAGCTTTGAGCCAAAGATGAAGCGTTTCGACTGCTTGAGCTTTTCCTGACACCGTGTGTCTCAGTTGTCCAAAACAAGGAGCTGTTACGTGAAGAAGTCACAGAGTGTAGAGGCCGCTATCTCTGATGGCTCAGATAGCAAACCTTGGCTCCATGCTTTTGCTATCATGGACACTCATCTCACACAAACACACACAGCCCAAACAATGACTAGCAACATCTCTGATAGCACAAACAACATCCTGATATAATTACACAATCAGGAAATTAACAAGCCAGCGTGTCTGCTGCAGCAGAAGGATGGGCCCTGCGCTGTATGCCAGAGAGAAACCGGAAGGCAGAGAATGGGTGGGAGAGAGAAGGAGGGGTCAAACACCATTTTGATTGCAGAGTCCCTGAGGCCCAGGCCACTCTGTGCATCCATACAGATAACTGTCTGCCTGGGCTGAGAGATGACAACGGGGATAACCACAACGATTTGCCGTGCTGCTGTGAAATCTTGCATGGATGCTCTTTGTCCCCAGAGGATGTTTCCAACCATTCTGGTGACCCCATGACATTTTCTTTAATTCCTAATCAGGCTGACATTTTTACTTCTATGGAGGAAAATGTCAGAATGATCTCCCGAGGCAGACACTGATATCCATGTTTAGTATTTTGTTTTTTTAAATAGCCGTCCTGTAGTTTCTTTCTTCTGGTTTATCGCTCATTTTTGGACACCCTGTGAGCACGTCATCTAATCAGCAGATTGTGACAGACTCTGATATACTGATGTTCCAAAGAGAAACGGGCAGTTTTGTTACTTATTGGAACGTGACATTTAACCGACTTCCAAATTCTCCACAATTGCAGGTGCAGTTTGGGCCACAAGGCCAGCCTGTAGCCAGAGGAAGCTGGGTGGACCCTTCTTTAACAAAGAAAAAAAAATAGTGGGGGATAAGTGAGCAATAAAAATTCTGATAATGGCAGCTCTGATTGAAAAGGAGAAACCGAAGCTCATGTGGCCAAAGAGGCCCCAGCAGCAACTGCATTACAAACTGCAACTACTGCAGTGTGTCAGATGGATAAATATCATCAGTGTTATTTTAATATTAATAAGGACTTGACATTATCAAGCAGCCAAATTAGCGTGTTGTGTGAGCATTCAACAACCGTTGTTACATTTGTGTAAAGCAATTATTGACCAACTGCAGGAAAATTATTAGGACAGTGATCAATGACGGCGCATTTCTCAACGTCGTCCAACACAAAGGCTGACTGCAAATTAATGAGTTCTCTCACGTTGCCTCTCCTTTCAAAGCTTATTTTTTTCCATTCACACTCGGCAACACTGAAAGGCCAAGACTGGAGAGAGCTTTAGCTAAGAGACAGCTGTCAAGCAGACTAAGAAGGCAAACACTATACTTTTATCCATGCTTATGGGTAAACATACACACACACAGACTGGCAGGCAAACATGTGCGCAAACACTATTGAAAAGGTGAGAGGTACAGCTCTCTCCGACACCCATGGGCGCTTCAGCCTGAGAATGTTTTTAAGGTTTAGGCTCCACTCCCTTGTTTGCTCTGCAGCTTACTCTCGTTGCACCTGCGTGCGTTTGTCTTGCTGTTGTATGTGTCAAAGTGTGCCCTCGCTAGGTGAGAGTGTAAGGGCCATGTTTTTCTTCAGATGACACGTGTTTACTTTGTTTCTTACATTTGGGTTGTATGCTGAGGAGCTGACACCTTTATGACATCATATTATCAATGTCTTCTGTCCAAAGCAGCAAGTTTAACGAAACAAATCTGTTTAGTCAGAGCAGGAAGTAGAACCTAAAAAATGTACTGGTTTTAATATTTCTTTTTTTGCAAACCTACAAAACCTACCGATGGCTCTCGAATGGACCCTGGCTTGGCACAAAACATGAATAAATAAACCTTAAGAAGCTCGGACACTCTTTGTTACCTGTGGAGCACTTTATGTTTCACAGTGTACTGAATTAACTCCTTCAACATAAAGACACTGGTTCAACTCAAATTTGCAAGAGCATTGTCTTAATGTGATTATTATTTATTATTATTATAATACAAGCCCTGCAGCTGAGCCAGGAATAAACTGACCCTGGTCAAGACAGCAAAAAAAGTAACACAGGGTAGATCGCAGTGTGTGTCTACGTGGAAAAAAAATACAAACTACTTGATTTGTATCCAATAAGGATGCCCAATATAGCCTCAAAATTATGTCACAATATTTCAAGGAAATTTGTGATTTGTGATATTTCTAATAATCCAGAAAAAAACAACATTTGATCATTTTGTCAAATCTATCAGAGCAGTGAGTTAAATATAAGAACAAAAAAAGCCTAGGTAGCATTTTTCCTGTAACTTGTAAGTTAAAGTATAACATAACTCAGTGGTGTGCAGTGACTTTTACAGAAAGCCACTCTACCCGAAGCTCACAGCTGATCTCAGAGCAGTGAAAGCAGAGCCAGCGGCAGCTTGTCTACCACACTAATCTCCCATCAGTCTTCCGTCAAAGACAGGAGGGTTATCCGCTACGTGCATGCGGAAACAACCAGAAAAAGCTGCTGGCCTCTCAGCTTGACAAGCTCAAGTGATTGTTAATGGGAGACGGGCAGGCCTGTGACATTGAGTCACACTACAGTTTCCAAAGGGATCCAAGGCAAGCGCGTTTCCAGCTACAATAGCCAGTTATGGCCACAAGATGGCAGTAATCTAAGAAGAGACACAAACAGGTGAGAAGCTTAATGACCGAATACTGTCTGAGACAAAGGAGAGAGGTCGCTTTCACGTTTGTATCTTTTAATTAATAATAATAATAATAATGACTTTATTTATAAAGCGCTTTCAAACAAAGTGCTGTACAACTAAAGGGATAAATAAAATAAAAGCGATACATAGCAATACAGGTAAGAGACACAATACAAGTTAAAAACAATAAAAATGTAAAAACTAAAAGCCATAGAATTAAGACATATAGGATAAGGTGAACAAATGTGTCTTCAGCTTAGTTTTAAAAACCTCCACAGAGCAGCCTGCCGAATATCTTGAGGGAGGTTGTTCCACAGAAACGGGGCATGAAAAGAAAAAGCTCTCCAATTGTCTTTTTTCTGGCTCTAGGAACTTTTAGAAGGCCAGAGTCCTGAGATCGTAGAGCACGAGATGGAACATAAAGATGTAAAAGGTCGGAGAGGTATAAAGGTGCCAGTCCATTTAAAGCCTTGTAGGTGAGCAGCAGGACCTTAAAATCTGCTCGAAGCTGACAAGGTAGCCAATGCAGAGATCTCAGTACAGGGGTAATGTGCTCAAATTTCCAAGTTCTTGTTAAAATGCGAGCAGCTGCATTTTGCACCATCTGTAGACCTCTGAAACTTTTCTTTGGTAGGCCAGAAAGAAGAGCATTGCAATAATCAATGCAGGAAGACACAAATGCATGGCCAAGAACCTCTGCAGTGTCGCTTGACAAAACTTGTCTGGCTATGTTCCTCAAATGATAAAAGGCGGTCTTTGTTATCTCTTTTACATGAGATTCAAAGGAGAGCACCATGTCAAACCACACGCCCAAGGTTTTTACCTTGTTCCTGCAATTTATGACACTGTCATCAATTTTCAAGCTGAAATTTTGGGACAAGTGCTGAAATTTGTGTGGCCCAATGACCATCAACTCTGTCTTATCAGTATTTAGGAGCAAGAAATTATCCGATAACCAGCCCTTAATTGCAGATAGACAACATTCTAGTTTAGAGACTTCAGCACAATTTCCAATGGTTAAAGGAACATAAAGCTGCAGGTCATCAGCGTAACAATGAAAGGTTACATTAAAAGAACGTAAAAGAACACCAAGAGGCAGCAGCTACATAGAAAACAGCAATGGTCCAAGTACGGAGCCCTGAGGAACCCCATGCCTCACTGCACAGGTCTCAGAGAGATCATTTTTAAAACTAACAGTCTGAGACCTCCCAAGCAGGTAAGATCTCAGCCATGATAAAACATTTCCTGTAATTCCAATAAAATGTTCAAGCCTATCCAATAAAATGCAGTGATGCACAGTGTCAAACGCAGCACTTAGATCCAGCAGTACCATGTTCTGACTGAGATATTTTTGAAACTAATTCAAACGTACAGCTCTGCTACCACTTCCAACATAAATGAAGACAGAAACTAAACAGCAGTGACGTTTGTTGGGTTACTGAAGTTGGACTACCTGGTGTATAATGTTGTGCTACGTGATTGCTAGCGACACAGCTATGTTAGCATAACATTAGCACAGTGAAGCTGGAGGATGAACGCCAACTTTTTTTCCACTCGATAAAAGTTAACGTGAGGGATTCTGGTGGTCAGGGACAAATGCAATCGCATAGCAGGATGCTGTACACGGGCCAAACTTCAGTCAGGAGAACAACTGACATTATTCATCCACAATATGAGGTTAGTTATTAATATACTGCAATAACATGGGAATAGAGCAGCTGCGAGAGAATTCAACATTAATGAATCAATGTTACGGAAGTGGAGGAAGCGCAGTTTTTGGCTTTCCCCATATTTCAAAAGTGCTTCATCTCTTTGCTGTGACTGTCGCCCGCCATAATTTGCAGATGATAATGGTTTTAGCCGCTGTGATGCTTTCGACCAAAACAGACGCAGCTTGATGACATCATGTCTGTCGCGATAGAGCGATATAGTCAAAATCTCTATCGTTGGCCAAACCTTTCACGATTTTGAAGGACAAATAAAATGTTTGGGGAAACTTTGTAAAGGTTTTGGATCCATACGAAGTCAGTCTAAACAGTTTTCAAAATTCATTATGCAGTATTTTGAAATAAAACTGCTGCTGTAACATGACTTTTAAGACCCATCCAGACTGAATTTAACATAATTTAACACTTTCAAGCTCAGTTGGTGTGCCCGTGTCTGCTGCACTTAAATACTGTAGAGAAAATAGAAATCAGAACTCTACACACAATCTTAAATATGAATGTGAAGTGAAAGTATAAAACTGAACTACAGTAAGTTAAACCAACAAAAATAGGTCACAAAATGTACATTTTAATCATCAGTGAGGTTAAACTCCTAGACTTTACAATACAGGAGCTCTAAAAACTATAGCCTCTGTGAACTGGAATCACTACTAATACTAATAAACAGTGTGACTGAGTGTCTGTAGCAGCTGAAATTGTACAGCATTTCCCTGTGACGGTGCTTCGGTGCAGGTAAAGAGAATAAAATAAATCACATACAGTGTCAAACTGTGCATGACTGCGAATCATCAGCAATCCCTTTGGTCATCCGAGCAAGCATCCCCTGTGGCTAGAAAGCAAAAACCCAAGCAGAGCAGTCAGAAGTTATGAGTCTTAGTAAGGAGCTGTGCTGATGTCATCTGCGTTGGCATTTTTCAAAATAAACTCTTCGTGGCTTCTCTTCACCTAGTGGCACCCCAAGCAAAACACACCAGTCTGGCTGCAATCTATCTCCGCATGTTTATGTGGCAAGCTAAAGCAGTGCCATAACAGTAAATGGTTTAGAACAACCCCAGGCTCACACGGAGCCATATTCTACAGATCGGCTGTGACCAGTTCTTTTTCCTGCTAGGTGGTGTTTTGAATGGCTCATCCCCGAGGACGCCGCTGTTTGTTTAAGCCCAGAAATGCTCTGCTTGTTTCATTATAGATGGCGTCTCAGCCTGGGACCCTTGACCGCCTCATCACTTTCTTTCATCATTTTTTCTCGCCCCTAATTTCAGTAACATTAAAACTGTTTGGACAGACTGGCAAAACAAAAGTGACAAGATGAACTGAACAATGGTGATGCCTTATCTTTCAGTAAGCCACTCACTTTAGGGAGCTTTATTGGGACAGCAAATGAGCAGAATTAGCTTAAGAAACAGATGTCTCTTTATTGCTGCTGACACAATAGACAACAGGGTAAAACCTAGCAACACAAGCCCAACGCTGAAGCCTTGGCGGCTACAGCTCTATCCACAACTTAATCAGGAGGGTCTCCTCAGGAAAAGTAGGAAAACAGTGCCCCTCTCTGTCCACACTGAGTTACACAAACAGGATAGGCCTGTTCTCTGCAGGGCAGCGTGTCAAGGGCAATAAGGCTTAAAGACTCAAGCAGAAGGTGGGCAAAGGAAAAGACAGTATGTCTGTAACACCTTCATGTCACAGAAAAGGGATTATTAGGTTGGCCTGTGATCAGTATACACAGACGCACGCACACAAAAATACAGACTGCCCATTAACTATAGACGTAGCTATTAAAAACACACCAGGGGTGCGAGGGGCTTTGTCCCGCAAAACTGGGTCAAGATTGAAAATCACAAGAGGGCGGAATAAAGGAAACTGCATACAAATGAGTGGTGTGGGGGTGGGCTTCTCTTCATGGTCTCTGACACCGTCACCTGCCTACCCTCTTTGCACATGGCTGAAATTTCACACAGCTGGGATGAGACTAGCTTAAACCTCCCTTTGTGTTTCTGTCAATAATCATGTTTGCACTCTCATGATCCTACGGCTTTAGCGCTGGTAAGTTATTTGCTGCTGCACCTCTACCACCTACATGACTGACTGATGTATGGCTTCTCCGGTGCACGAGGATCAACATAGCAGTTACTGACATGTTTTCTTTGCTTTGTTTCCTTTCATCTCTTCAGACTGCCCCCAGTTTTACAGAGTTTTGATCAAACAGTGTCTCAAAAAAAACCTGAATAATAAAAGAAGAGCTTGGAAGTTCAAGTCAGGATCCTGAAAACACAGGCGCTTTGCTATTATAATCACATTAGGAAACCTGCGCTTGTTGTATAAAATGAGAGAGACTTAACTGTGGGAACTTCTCAGTCTAGTTTTAGCATGTTAAACTACTTGTTGTTAAAATGGTGCTACAAAGACAAAACTGCATTCCTCATCAGTGAAAGCAGACACAATGAAGGATGGTGCAGTGCTGACCAGCCATGTTTCAAAAGGTATAACGATGTAATAATCAGGAAAAAGATATATTTCTATGACACCATGTTCAAGGTATAAATACAGTGTTAGGAGCAAGAATGCTCTATACAGAATTAGAACCAAACAGAAAATCTTGATTTGGGTCACTTATTGGCTAACTTGTAAATTACAAACCATTAGCCAATTAGCATATTATGGATAATCCTTTTTGGGTGGTCAGGACCATAAACCGATCAGAAATGTTTTCCTACAGAATCTACAGAATGACAAAGACAGCTAATGCTATCAGGGTGGCTTTCAGATAGTAGATAATAATGTAGCTTTATGGAGGCTCCACACTGGCTTCATCTTCCTGACCTGGACGCTACATCCTAGTTTTACACTGTCTATGGTGAAGACGGAGAGTGAAGAGCTTGGATGAGCACTTTCCAGATAGCGAATTCATTTGCAAATGTAGTGTGGCTCAAAAGAAAAACTACAAATATCTGCAGCATTTGGACCAAACAAGAATTCCTACCTGTGCTTACAATTTGATATGAAGTGTCTACCAGAATTATTGGACACTGTTATGTTTTGAAAACTGAAAATTTGACATATTTAACAAATAATAGTAGCAAAGGCTGGTAGAAGACTGAAAACATTCAGAATCTGGACGGCAGTCTTAGGACGACTATTATTAATTATTGGGTCCGTTTTCTTTTTGTACCCGGGTTGCTTCCCACAGTCTAATTGAAATTTATTTAAAACCTAACTGCTTATTATGGCTGATGATACTTAAGATGGTTCTCAGGTAGGCTGTTCCAAGCATCATGGACAACTTGGCACAGTTCTAGTGTGGATTTAGGCTATCTCAGGGTATCATCATGTAATCCAAGAATGACTTAATGATACCGAGATCCGTGCAGGCCAGACCATCTGTTGGTTGGATTCTGCTGTCTGACTCACTGTTCTTCTTGTGGCAGAAGATAGTGTTTATCAGCCTGGATGGATATTTTGGCTCAATGTTCCACTTTAAAAGAAACTTGGGACTGATTAGACATCTGCTTGAGTTTACTGAGTTGAAGGTATTGGAAAGAATTTGAACATAGAAAGTGCCTTAAACCTTTGTGCAGCACTGCATATATAGAGAAACTGTGACGGAGTACAGGTCATCTAATAACAAAGCGTGTAAGTACAAGGTATATAGAGTAACAAAGACACTGATGAGAATCTACTAATCCTTTTAAGTGAAAGACAAAGCTGAAGGAAGTGAGGCTGGAGGAAAGCCAAGTGACCTGGTGCAAGGCTGATCCAAGGCACTCTTCTTGTAGTTCATGTGGTGTGCCAGGAGGGGCAGGCTACTTCTGTAAGCTCTTTCAGCTCTTAACAGAAGCCACAACGTGCAGTTTTTCTAAACTAGCATAGATCTGACCTTTATGAAAAGGTTCTGTCTTTGAAAGGGTTATGCATGTCTTTATCCTGTCTTCCTTCTCTCACCCCAACCAATCACAGCAGATGGCCCCGCCCCTCCCTGAGCCTGGTTCTGCCGGAGGTTTCTTTCTGTTAAAAGGGAGTTTTTCCTTCCCACTGTCGCCAAAGTGCTTGCTCATAGGGGGTCACATGATTGTTGGGTTTTTCTCTGTATCTTTGTTGTGATTTGGCGCTATATAAATAAAATTTAATTGAATTAAATTGAATTGAAAGGGTTAGTGGATGAAAACGACTTCTAACCAGAGTCTTTAAATCTTTTTGTAAATCTCTACTGGAGTCTTGTCTGCAGCAAGACAGTATAAAACTGTATGCTTTATCAGCAACAAGTAGTTTCAGAGACAAATAAGCTGAAATGGTACCCTGAATACTTTATAGGAAGTCGTTTTCTGATGGAATGAATCCAAAAGAAAAAAGAAAAATAGAACGTGAGAACAGTTCACCACTCTGAGTACAGCAAACAAAAAGAATCTAACACTAGACGGGCAATGACAGGAGGTTATTTAGAAAACCTGACTCACTTTGTAGCTTAAGGACAGGAAGGAACAAGCTAAAACGAGCGCGTTGAACAGGCAGTAGTATGCTCTTTATTGTGGCCTTCTAATATTTAAAAGCACTAGTAGGAGAGCGCTGTCTCACAACAGATCAAACTAAACTGCATTATCAGTCTTTTGGATTACACGTGTTTTTGAGCTGGCTCTGTCAGGTTGTTCTGTCTCTGCTACCTACGCTCTCACTTTTTAACTACCTACAGTCAATATTGACTCACACTGCAGTCAAAAACTCATTTTTGCTCATGAAGACTTCTAACACATTAATACTGAACTGTTGCAGCCCTGATGACAGCTAGTTGTTTCCTCAAAGACAAGAATAGGTGCAAGACTTCTGTACCTTTCCAACTGTTTACAGCAGCAAAGAGCAACTAACATACTTCACCTATTTTGAGTTGAATGAAAAGTGTGTATAACTAGACATGTCATCATTTGTTGTTTTTTAGCTCCAATCCCTTTTTGACTGAAGTGGTTACGTTTAGAAAACCATTAGTGTTAATGACACAATTCAGCTGGACCCGACCAAAACAGTGACGAGACATCGCTGCACTGTAACGGTGGAGTGTTGCATGTGCTGTATGTCATCTGTCTTTAACCATGAATGAAAAACCTAAGACTTGACATTTACTTGATGAAGCTGCCTATCCTAGCTAGATACATGCTACCAAGCTAAGCTGCAGCTCGCCAGCTAACATGGGTAAAAACTACAGGAAGCCGCTTTACTCTTACTATTGTTTATGTGCTGCCTGAAATCAAAGTTAGCAGAAGATGAATCAACTAACATTTCCTGGTTCATTTTCCTCCATTTTCTCTCAGAATGCATGCTTTTATTTGAAAGACCAGTGTGGTATTGGTATACCAATGACCTTTGACATTCCAGCAACTTATATAAGAAAGCCATATTGAGACCAAAATGAACATTGCAACAAAAATTGCAAAGAGCTGATAATACAGAACACAAAGCAAAAGAAAAAAAGATTTGGAATCCACACGTATCCGCTGGTTGACAAAATCTGGAACAGTTATTGTGATCGTGCTTTTTGACCTAAAACAGATTTCTAGCATTTCAGCTGGTAAATGCGTCGCTTCGTGCACGACCAACTTTCCAACGTTGACTCTGTTTACACGTCACAAACAGTGCATTCATACAAATCTGTACCTAAACACAGTGTACTGCATTTTAGAACAAAACTGGGAATCATAAATGTTTTGTGCAAAACTTCTCTGAACATGTGTCACGTACAAGTTATGAAGGCTGGTCTGTCTTAGAAAATGCAAACAATTCATTGCAGGAAAAACCCTCGCAGGACACAGTGGGACTGTTGGTGGGAGCACACCAGTGCTCATAATGCTATGGAAAGGAGCACTGAGAACATTTAAACCAGGCTGTGAGTGTTTGCAACGGGTCTCTTAACAATAGGTCAACGGACATCTTGGAGTGGCAAAGACGGGCATGAATATTGATGCACTTTAGCTGGCCACTCATGTTCTGAAACTAAGGGTTTAGCATTTGGTGCACAAGGATTTAGGGGGCTTTTCCCTAAAATAAACAGAGATGGCTGCTGTTGCGGGAAGCGTAGTAATCGTGGACCTGTCACTATGTGCATACACATATATAATCTCTATTTGCAAGCATTTCATTCAACGTTATTTGTAGATCATTTTATTAGTCACAGGACTTCATAGTGACATATTTAATCAGGAAAATCGGAGGAGATTTTTCTATATATTATTTCCATTCTGAAGATGATTTCAGGGACATTTAAACAAATATTTGTCTCACACCACAACGGAGTGTGCGAAGCAGGGTAGAGCCGTGTCATTTCTCACAGGAAGTAGTCGTGTCCCTTCATTAAAATAGCAGAACAAACACGAGCACAAACACAATTGCTCACTTACTAAGCCATGCTTTCATTGTAGCACACCGAATAAAAGGCTGTAGGTTTGCTGAGTGCATTTAGAGAAAGTTACCTACAAAGTCAGCCAGGAGGGCACTTCTACAAAGAGATGGGCTTTTGGAAACGAAGGGACAATGAATCAGACGACCAGCTTCAAGCGGCACCTGTTATGGAGCAGAAGGACCAGGGTGGAGGATTGGAAGGAACAAAGGCCGAGCATTATGCTGCCGTTGTAAAGAGCAGGTAAGCCTGTTTGCTTTAGAGGTGTTGTCCCAGTTGCCCCAGCAGCTATGAATTGCGGGGACGCCCGTGGCCTTTGTTTTCTGACACGAACAGGGGGTGTTGAGAGCAAGCTGCGGACACTGATGCGTGACTGAATTCCTATTAGACTGGTAAAACTGGGTGAGTCTTCAGAGAGCACATTAATGTCCCGCTCTTATATGGGCAAACACGCATCAATGCATCTGATGGAGCATCCCCGATAGAGGCTTCAGAGGACGAATCATGTCACTCGAGTGTTTTGGATGACATAACATTTCACCAAAATGACACGAGAACCGTGTGTGTTCGCCTTTTACTCTTCACAGGATAAAAGAAAACGAAATGTGTCCGTCGTACTGCCACCACGTCAGTCAGTAACGCTCTCTATCAGAACTCAGGTTAATTACTGAAATCTCAGAATGGAGCGACATGCCTCATCATAACAGGAAAAGAAACAGGAACAGGGAAACAATCAAGCAGATTCGAGTTAAGCCACCAGGCTATTGTAGAACGATATTGCACACTGCCCATACACGTCTAACACAAATTACAGAGCAGCTTCCTGCTGCAGCTTTCGTAGTAATCATAATAAAAACAAAAAGTTTATTAGTATAGCAGTGTATTTTACAAAAAGACACAACTGTAAGCAACTGATGTAGCAAGAGCAGTGTGACACATGCATGCTCAGTAGCCTGTGGTAGCTGGGATGATGTTTGCAACTATTACACATACATACAACGACGATCGCAGATATGCACATGTGGACGCTGCAACCTGACTCATGCATCTGTGAGTGTGAAAATGCCAAAAGATATTATTAATGATAAGTGCATGCTACCACGTCACTGCACATTATAAACCACCTTTTCACTGTTTGAAGCTCGTCCCTCCATCCACAGAAGCACCTTTTTCTACGTTTTAATCTAACGTTCACACACTCTCAGCCTGCCAGGCCATCAACAATAAAACACAAATCACCTGCACTTGAAAGAGAGCAGCAGGCGCTATCGGGACACAATTAGGACTTTATGTTTTTGAAGTCTGAGCTTACGCATTCAGCTAGGGTTCTATTATAACTGGGAAAAGCTGCTGAATACCCGACGCAGAGCCCAGAGAGAAAGTGGAATCAACCTGTTCAAACAGAGATGGGCTGAGAAGTGTCATTCCCACGACGAGGTGTGCCAGCAAGCTTTGAAAGTATAATGAGTCAGGGCAAGCTTTCAGGTATGTTGCCACAGAGTTAAACACCGAGTGTGTCCTGTTTGATTTGAAGAGCTCCTGTTCTTAAATAGTCTTGTCTGTCAGCACCAGCAGATTCCACTAAGAGGCCAGAACAAAGAACTTTCCCGTCATTACTGCTTTGGGATTTCTCTCAATGCTTTGAATGGCTGTGTGGTGAAAATAGGTGTGAGATAACTGGAACAAGGAGGATATAGCGTGTTGTCAAAAACAGCCGTAGAGGGGCAAATGTTGGGTCGAGTCCCGCAACTGTCGGGAGCTCCTCTTTTCTTTGAAGAGCCCACATGTTGCATTTGTGAATCCTGCGATTTATTATCAGTCCTCTTGAAGCTGCAACATGTTTTGACACAGTGTCCAGAGGCTTACTTAATGTACACAGACCCGGACCACCAACAGCATAGCGCTTTTCACTCCTCCGTTTCTCAACACATTACCTTGTAAATCTGTTAGTCCCCAACACTCACTTAGCTTTCTGACAGCTGTTAATACCCCAGCATTCACCTGCACTTTGTCAAAAGAAAGGCAGTCCATCATTCGGAGCAGAGAAAAGCAGAGCATTTAGCAGGGGATGAGTGAGAAGTTACATGTTTGATCTGCTGAAATATTTGCAGAAGGATTCCCATATGTAGAGCCAATTATGTGTGTCTGAGGGAGTTTCCCCACACCTGCCCGATGTGAGCTCCAACAGACTGCACAAACTCCACCCTGCCAGCACAGCCGTACTCCAAACACTTATTTTATCTGGCTTTATCGCATTGTGCTGCGAGCCTTTTTGCCCGAAAGCATGCTTATCGTGGATGATTGCGCAGCTCCCTGCATTACTCTCAAACTAAACTGTGATCACAGTAACTAAACACCAAAAATTACACCAACGCAGCCCATCACAAATCAAAAGTCACATCATCATCATCATCAGTGTCGGTGCTTTTGAACTTTCTGCTTGCAAAAAGGCCAGACGTCCTTTAGCCTTTTAAGACTGCAGCACACGGAGTCCGTCGAGTTTTGACCGGTCACAGCACAACACCTCAGTCCATCTCACACGAGCTCACATAAAGATAATTATAGATAACTAAAGCTAAAACTTACTGTAGTCAGCTAAAAGTAAAAGTACACTTCTAGGGACCTGAAAACAAATAATTTCTCGTTTTAGGCTTTGGCGATTTGGTGATATTAGATTAGATTAGATTAGATTAGATTAGATTAGATTAGAATAGAATAGAGATTACGTAAATGAAACGAACCCGAATCCCTCGGGTGGGTTCCTCCTGGAAATTCAGTTTCCAGTAGCACAGCACCGACAGAAGTTGAATGTTACAGACACAATAAAGGGGAATGAGAGTACAGATATAAGCATAAATACACCATATATACAAACAATACAGAATACATAATCTGGATGAATAGGATTGCACATTTGAGTGAGTGATTATTGCACCGTCGAATATAAGAAAAAAATATTGCAAATATTGCACAGTGAAAAAAAGCACTACAGCTCAGTGGTTCCCGCCCTCCCTTGCCCCCCTGTCTCCCCTCCCCCTCCCCTCCAGTGAGGAGTTAAACAGTCTGATGGCGTGTGGGACAAAGGAGGTTTTAAGTCTGTTGGTTCTTGACTTTGGGAAAAGCAACGTGTCGCTGAACAGGCTCCTCTGATTGTTTACGACCGTGTGCAGAGGATGCCCAGCATTGTCCATAATGTCCAGCAGTTTCTTCAGTGTCCTTTTCTCTGCCACTGTCACCAGAGTGTCCAGCTTCGTGCCGACCACAGAGCCCGGCTTCCTGATTAGTTTCTCCAGCCTGGATGAGTCCTTCTTTGCTGTGCTGCTCCCCCAGCACACCACATATTAGTCAACACATTAACCATGAGGAGGCTTTGTATGCTTGTATATGTGTGTAATGCATGTTAACCCCCCCATGCTTCCTACTTCATCGTCATATGGAGTTATGCTTTACATCATTGCCTTGTCAGTCTTGCAGCATTCACATGGTTTATCATGGCGTCATAAAACGAGCACAGGAGTCATGTTTACTTTGGTTAATTAAAAATTATTAGTTCATGTTTAAATGAACCGAGCTTTAATTTCTTTCACCAGAATGGAAAATTCAGATCATCTGTTTGAGCCCTTCAGAAGCCAATAACTACGTCCATTATGGTGTTTTCAGCAGGACTTCTCGCCAGTGCCTTAAAACAATACAGCCTCCCAACACGGCTACCTGCAGTGATTTAGTCCAGCACTGTTTTTGTTACAATCCCTCCAAAGTCAAAGAGCTTGAGTCTCCATTGTAACTGTGAGGACTGCTGGGTAATTTACCATCTAATGGCAAATGGAAACGCACTGTTAAATAACATCCAACTTCTGCTTCTCCAGTATAAAAGTCTGTGACTAAGTATTCACAAAGCCTTTGTGCTAATAATTCAGTGCATCATAGAGCAAGATCCCTTTCCTTTGTGACGCATGCCAGGATAATGGAGCGCTGTTAAAAGCTCGACAGGTCATCCGCCCTGACCAAAACCTCAACTTGAACCTGAGTCCTGCTCCCAAATAAGAAGCAAATGTTTTTTCTGGACAGATTTATGAGATACTGTCATTTAATGTAATGCAAACTATGCAGCTCAGTAAAACATATGCCGACTAAAAGTAGGACGGCGGTGAAAACAGGGTTGATGCAACGACCCACTAATCAAGCTGTCACGGAGAAAAGCTGCCCATGATGGTAGAATTTACCGTGGCGTGCCTGTGTGCACAGTTTACCAGGTTAAAGCTTTGTCAAAGAAGAAGCCTTATGTGAGCATTACCCAGAAATGTTGCCTGTTGTCCAAAGCTCTTGTAAAATGAGTAGTGTAAAAATTCTCTTTGGAAAACATAAACAATGCTACAGAGGGACCGTCTGGCTCGTTATCAGGGCTCATTTCAAAAGTTTGTCTTATGATGTGGGAGTTTATTCATGCCTGTGGAACAGACACACCACCAGAGTGGAGATGCTTTACACAAAACATGCGCTCCCACCTGGATGATGTCTCTATAATGGAAGGCCTCTCAAATTTCAGTAAAACACGGATAAACTCCATACTGTAGTTTCACAACACGGCTTAGTCGTAGACAAACCCAAACCTTTGCCACATCACCGAACAAAAAAACAAACCGCAACAAAGAAGACTCGGGACAGTTAAACTGATATAATCCTGTATCAGACAAGAACGGTACAATATTCCTCTCCCAACAGTCCAACTGGTCTCCTCAGTTCCCGGGCATTTTAGGACGGTTGTTAAAAGAAGAGGGGATGCTGCCAGAATTACAAAATTGGGATCTTTGTCCAAATATCAATTGTTGTGAAAGAAATTCCTGACAATCCAATTAAAACCGGAGATATCTGAGAGATGGACTGACAAAGAGACTGAGAGACTATGATGGTTAAAAAAAACTGAATCTGGGGTAGATTAAAGCTCTTAGGCCCATCAAATTCTTCCTCTCTGTTCACAGCAGATCAATCAATGCTATCAATAGGTTTATGTGGCAGAGTGAAACCTCTTATTACACCTCTAAATGAAGAAGTTCAACTGTATTGATTGGAGAGGAGAAAGGATGAGAACAATGCTACTCCAAAATCAATACGGGATGAAGAACATGGAGCTAGATGATTGTAGATGTTGCCATGACATACACACACTCACAGGGTGAAAACACAACCAGCGGCTTGTAATCGTGCATTGAAAACAAACCCGGTGATCTCGCCATTAATTATGCGTGTAATCATCTACCATTTTAGCTACTTACAGTAGTTTTTAGGGGGTTTTGTCAACATGGTTAGACTGGAGAGTATGAAGTTATGTGCAACTAGACAACAACTACAAAAACACTTCAACGTGATACTGCACAAAGACATTAAGACGTTTAATGGATCAGAGTTTCTTATCTCTGTCAGTGATCTACCATAACTAGGGTAAGGCTGCATAAATGGCTAATTGCCAGTACTTAATGGTCTCCTGCTGAGACCCCTTTACAATGTGCGCAACTAAAAAGGCATCAGGACTTCAGTTGACAAATGGTTGCCACAATCACACTTATAGCATTAACTGGCTTATGGTGTAAGCGCACTAAGATGAGCCCTAACAAAGGATGTCTATATCAAGATTAGTCAACTTATTAAACCACATAGGCAGATTAGGTGTCTAATTCCACTGACCCTCTGAAATAAATCTGGATTTTTTTTCCGAGGAGCTCCAAACCTCTGACCGAAGCCAAGTTCTAACAGCTGCTGCAGTAGACAGACCGCTAAAGAGCCTCCACAAACAGATGATCCGGTCAAGCAATCCTCATCAGGCTGCGCTTAAAGAAATCAATTTCATTAGCTTTTCGCTCTACGCAACACACTGACTGATTCCCTTTATTTAAAAGGATGTGTCAGTGAGTTTAATTCGACTAAAAACACAAAAGTCACATAAATCTTTCTGTTCAGATTCCTACACGTTGTACACTTGCATGTTTTTATATTTTAGACTTCTAGTTTAAATATTACTGTGTAGTTAGTAAAAGGATTGACACCAGAAATATGAAATGTTATATTTAATATACCTTTTTACATTCTAAGAAAAAACTGAAGCGGCTGATGAAAGGTACAGACTTAAAATATAATAACTTTATTATAAGTCTGTTAGAATTAATGAGCATGTCGGTACTTTAAAAGAACTCAAATTGACGCATTTTACAGATTTACAGTTGTGGTAAAAACTTCAAAGTAGCTTCTGTAAAAAGACAGTCAAGGGCAACGTTGGTTGTGTGGCCATGTGTCTTAGATGGTTACATTTAAACAAGTAACAGTTAAATATGTCACTTATGAAACTAGAAACTTCAGTGATTTTATGTTCAAAGGGAAATACTGAACAGAATTCATTTTGTACAATAAAAAAAATCACTCACATGAAACTAATCACCTTTATCACCCACTGGGCCGTGAAGATTGGCTTTTATGAAAGGTCATGTGCTTGGGAGCCTCCATGTATTTCTGTAAGGAACATTAAAAAACGACTGTGATGCATGCAGTCACATATATACTGTATGTATATGAAATCAACTACAGAGAGAAACAGGTTTAGCAGGGATGTGCACACGACAAAGTGATAAATGATGAGAAGGGGAGGGGCGTGTTGTCACAACAATGGCAGATTGAGATGAACAAATCAAAATGACAATAGCCAATGATGATAATAAAGTTGTGGAGAGTGTGTCTCGCCCCACGCCAAGAGTGTTGGGCCAGTTAACTTGGCTGCAGGCTAACTGGAGTCTGGGTGTCTGGCCATTGCACCCAGACAGGCTCCAAAGCTTCACGTGCAATATGGTGTCTGTCAGTTTGAACATGAAATGTCTCGTGCAAGTGTTCAAAAAGCAGTGAAGGCCGGAGCAAAGTGTGCCCTAAACCCCCTGGTTGCAGAGGGGGGCGTTTGGCAGATGGGCTTAGTGAGATTCACACTGAGATCCAGATGGCCACCGCTCAAGCTCTTTTACAAAAAAACACCAATATTCGAAACTTTGAATAGATACGCACACACAAATTAGTCGTGCACAGCCGAGATTTAACGCAACCTTGTTTTCAAAACGAGTCACAGAGCAATGATGGCATGATATAAGTCAAATGTTGGAAGTGAAACATGCATTTTTTAAGTTTACATTGATTTGAATGCCGGCACATTTTTAAGTTGGGCCAAGGTATCTTTCATTGTACTAAGTAACCTGTTCCTTCTCCTCTTTAGACCAGAGATTTTCAACAATTCTGATTGGTCAGATCACAGCACAGGTTTCCAGTCCACCTTAACAAGCTTAAGGAAGCCAACAGTTTTTCTGGATCGTGTCTAAGTATATTTTTCTTTTTGTGAGGATTTAACTTAAAATGAACTGTCTTCACTGACTATGGTGTTCCTGAGCACACAATCATTTCTATGCATAATCATAACCATGTTCAGTGCTGACTGAACACCCAGCAACATGCTCGATGCACGCTCAGTCACCCAGGTAAGCAAATCTGGACGTTTTCAGTGGGGGACACGTTTCGTCATCCAGGTGACTTCTTCAGTCTCAGCTGACTGCAGGTTTCCAACCTTATAAACAGTGAATGAAGAATGGGCTGTGAGGTTCTTTCATTTAATAGTTGGAAAGAGGCACAAAGTTGATTTAAAATCAAGATGTTTGTGATTAAAGTGCAGTTTTAAAAACGTGTATTTGCTGGCTTGGTGGCAGCTGTCAGGGGGAAGGACAGGACACGCCCACACACAACACCTGCTGGAGGAACAGCGCGGTGTTAAATTATTTACTGTTTCATTCTGTTTGTACAAACCTGTTTGCTGTTTAATGACTAAAGTTGAACGCATTAACACTATAAATGACATTATTTATTATACATTATATTTGTTATTAGAATTACTTTCATGTTTTATTATATACACATCGAATCGTGGGGAAAAGACTGGCGCAAGATGAGTATAAACCCAAAGATTTGAAAGTAGCAGAAACCTGAATTTTCTGGTGAGCTGGGGTTAATCTTTATAATCTCACAGGTCATAGTGTTAATCTGAGCAGCGTTCACATCATAAGATCTGCTGAAGCAAAAGGACTAAACAGACATGTCACATTTTTGGATGGTTTTCAATGAGACAAAGTGGTAGCAGTTAAATCGGTCATTAACCATAAAAAGCAGCCGATTGCATCAGAGTCACGCTTAAGTCTAACTGTTAACTATTAACTCATAGCATGTAGCGATCATTTTAAGAAACATTCTTTTTTTTTTTATTTACTTATTTTTTACAATGCAGCAAAAAATAAAAATCCGCGTGTCTTATGGTTAATATCTGTATGAATGTAGCGCATAATGTAGCACGCTGTGCTTTATCTGTTTCCTTTTTCTGCTGTGAAGACAGCTCAGACTTTAAGTCCCGCTGACCGTTCAGTTGCATTTATAAATGTTTTGTGTGGTAAATGAGCCTCGGGTCACACAACAAACTGCCTGAGTTAACCATTAAGTATGAAACGAGTCGGTCTTATTCACACATTCACAAACAACAAGCTTTTGGCATAAATACTTAGAGTTTCTAAATGATGCCATGAACCCTTAACATCGCCTACATAACATTTTTATACTTCGAGGAAAATTGTTTTACTTTCATTAAACATGTTATATATGAGCCTTTTACACAGGACTGAACATTTAGATTGTTTTTTTTATAAATGACATACAAGGAAGGAGCAACGCTTTAAATAAATGATGAGTTAAGTACTAACTAATATTTAATGTGTAATTCTGTGTGGTTATAAACGTGTTACCAAAAACTGCACATACAGAACCTGTCACATTTATTGAAAAACAGTTTACAAAAAGAAAAAAACATCAAAAGTATAAACTTATTTAAAACTAAAACTTTTATTGTTATTAAGCAAATAAACCGAAATCACATTTTTATACCCAAATTTGATCACAGTGTTCTTTGAAACGTCAGAAATGAATCAAGCATAACTTTAAGGCACTGAGACACTTTTCTCTGTTCAAGGATGCAAGTAAATACCTGTAATGTAGCATCATCTGAAAATGTATGGATAACAATAATGATCATATTTGAGCATTAACAGGTTTTGATGAAAGAGCTTGCACATAGAAGAAAAACTTATTAATATTTAGGGTAGCTGTGCATTAACTCTACATTTACTGTGGTCGAATAAACTTGTTATCGCTGTACATATGAAACTTTGTATAAGATTCTAAAATGTGGCCACAAAAATACAAAAGAATACAGTGGCACAGTGTACCAGTAAATAAATTAAAAAAGCTTTTGAATGTCTAATATAGTCAGGACATAAAACCAAGACATGCTGTGAGCTGTTACAGATTACAGGGAGTGGGCGTGCTCATTGATTAAAACTGAGCTCCTGCAACAGCAGTGTTCACTTGGTGGTACAAGTCAAACAACAATGCTGTCACTACCCAGATTATTTTCTTATTAAATAACAGCGCTGTGCAGACTGTCACCATAACACTGAATTTGCAGCACATTTAAATATGGATCTCTCACTGCGTTGTTTTCCTTTCAGGAAACTGAAAGGAAAACTGTCCAATAAAATGATCTTTGTGTGTCTGTGTGGATAGGGGTGAAGGGCATGACTTGCTACACTGCTGCTGCTCTGCTAATATAAACATATTGGCACAGTAAGTCCCTAACACGCAGAAGCAAAAGACATCATATATCAGAAAGAAGAATTCGCCTGTAGAGCATCTAAAATGAGCAGACAGCTGACGGGTTTAACTCCAGTCTTTAAAGTAGAGAAGTAGCTCAAGTATCTGCCTCCAGCTCTACTTTAGAAAAGGAACCACGGGTGAGCCTGAAGTCAGAGAGCAAAGAGCTGTGTTAGTATTAATAAGGTTTATGGGGTCTTTCAGATATAGCAGGTCCTGATTATTCAAGATTGAGAAGCATTTTAAATTAAATTAAATAAACTAATATGTAGTCCCAGTCAATACTCTGACTGTAGTGTTCTGGATCATCTTTAGGGTTTTCAGGGAGCTTTTAGACTTAAACGTAGATTCTCCTGCACCGTTCGGCGCATTGGGTGGCAGATCTCTGTCGGCGCATTTGAAAGTCCTCCACCTTGTCGTGCAGGAGCAGCCTGGTTTGCGTCGTCCACGTGATGGTGATCTTGGGCAGTTGGTGCGTTTGTTGGTGTAGAATGTGACTTCCAGAGCGCATATGCCGCTCAGTCACTCTCAGTCATGGAGGGGTGTAAGGACGAGGACAGGGCCGCCTTGTTACAAGGGCAATGTGTGGCAGTCCAGAGGTGGACTTCTTCATTGGTGGCCTGGTCCCGGTAAGAGACCTGCAGGATAGTCTTGGCCATTGATGTTGGGCCACATGATGTTTTCCACGTCTCACAAGCTTTTAGAGTGACCTGATAGTACAAAGAACGATTGTCCAGCCAAGAACCAGCTTTACTCTGAAGTGGGCTGTTTCTAATTTTACTGATATTGTGGAACTGAATCAAGTCACACAAATGTATCTGTGTGATGCGCACGCTGAAGGACATATCCTAGTCTACAATAACTCCAGGATTTATCACAGTGTTAGTGGAGGCCGTTCATACTCTGCTTTTAACAGTCATAACTCAGTCACACGGTCAGTCCACCTGCCTGCTTCATTAGAACACATACAAACAAACAGATCTAGCATCATCCTGTAAAAATAATGTGTGTTAAGAACTGGGAGATGTGCCTGATCTCGAACCACATCCCTGTGGTGGTGCATCTCTAGAGAAGTAGCTTTTGCACTCCAGAAGCCTGGTGACAGAGTGGTCCTCAGGCACAGCATTATATGCTGTATGAATGAGAATGGGCAAATCATGTAACCGTGCTGACTTTAGAGGGGAGAAAACAGAGTGTTGACATGTTCACAGGAAATCTGAACTAAATCAGAGGCGACGTGTAAAGATGTGCGTTTACTTTCAACCCACCAGTTAAACTACTGCTGAGTCGGCCTGCAGAGCAGTCTGCAGGGCATTCACCGCTGAACGATTTACACTGCAAGCTTAAGTCTGCAGCTCGCACTTTCAGACAGCTGAAAGTCAAAGTTGTGCTGCACACAGACGTCAGTGCAGCAGGATGTATCCACCTCCTGTGAAAACATAGATGCTCTGATATACAAAGCATGCTGTACTGCACCTAAATTAAGACCGAAATAAAGAAACAAAGGGCTTGACTCATATTCTGCATCTGCGGTGAACAAACTGAAACTAAAGAGGAATTTCTCAGAAACCACCACGAGCCACAGGAAGTAGCTCCTTTTCACACACTGAATACTCGAGTCCTAAGAAGCTCAGATTTGTGTCTCTGGTGATGATGTGAGTAGAAAACTTTATTGTTGTTTTAAAGTTCTGACTATTAATCCAAAGCTTTGTCATGCATCCACAGCTTTACTTCTGCCAGGATTTAGCTAGTTATCAAATTTAAATTGTTTCAAAACATGAAGGATGTGAGGAGCTTTTCAGCATTCCAGCTTTTAGGGAATAAGGTTACAAATATCTAATCTGGCCGTGCAGTTGATTAGTTCTGGTTATGATAACAGCACAAAGCACTGAATCTCACACAGGATGTGAAATGTGCTGATATGACTCACCAGTGAGAAACCGTCCTTTCTCTGTGCTTGTGTGAAACATAAAATCTGTGTCGACTTTAAGGCTCATGAAGAAATCACAACAACTTTTACTGTAGGTGGACGCCACACTCACAGGGCTCAAACGCTGCCTCCCATTTGATTGCAAACTTACTGCAAGGTGATAAGTTATGTTTCTGGTTATGGAGTTTGTGGAAGCTCAGCAAAAGCTTGCACAGCGAGACATCTGCTGTGGTTTGACTGGTCTGACATCAGAGTTTAAATGCAACATGATGGAAAAATCGACTGTTTGTGCCGTAGTTCACAGAAATCTGAACCAAATCAAGGCAAGCACAGCGCACAAACAGCAAGCTCATCTCTGCTGAATGCAGCTAAAACTTACCACTGCTAACTAGACATTTGTGTCAACCCTTGACAGAAGTGATGGAATCACCACATTTAAAAGCTTTTCATTCATCCTTTTTGTAACAAATAAAAAAAATCTCAGATATGACAATTTCCCATCCACCATAGGGCGAGAGGTGGGGTACACCCTGGACTCTCCACTAACTGCAAGTCTTTGGTCTGTGGGAGGAAGCTGGAGTACCTGGAGAGACCCCACACAGAAAGATCCCGGCCAGGAGGTGGAGTCAGACTCACGACCTTCTTGCTGTGAGGCAAAAGTGCTGAATTAAGTTGTTTTTATTAACTGTATATTTTTTGTAGATCAAGGAGAAGATAAAAAGACAGAATCATCATGTCATTTTCATTTCGGGGGGGAGGGCACCTGCACACATCCAAATATGTAAAATAGTTTGCCGTTACAAGAGAGTGTTTGCAGACCTTAACAAGCTGTTGCACCTGCCTGACTGACAGGAAGCATTGCAGCTATACAGGTGTTACATGAAACAGTGGCGAGGATTACACAACACCTCCAAGAAGGAGATCCAGCACACAGCACAGCAAAGGATGTTGGCTGTTCCCCCACAGCTGTAACTGGAGTAAGTGCAAACAATATGAGAAGGTCATAAAAGGAAAACATGCACGCAAGTATCAGAGCAACAGGACAGAAAACTCGAAGCAATACGCCCTGAAACTGGAAAACAAAAGGTTTGGTGTCTCTGCGGTTTGTTTATTAGGCACAAAGTAAAGAAAGCTGAATGAACATCCTTATTTCTGCCCTGGGTTGAGTTAAGCTCCCTGCACCATGTTTTAATCTCTTTACAGTAGAAACAAAATCCCAACCTGAGTAGAAAAATGTCTCACTGTGATTCGACACACACATACGAGTCAAAGATATCGATGCGTTACGTTTGGAGGACGAGACAGAGACAGAGTGCTTTCACTCTGACTCGCCTTCCTGTTGACGACATCCAGCCTGCTCCGGCATGCTCTCTACACTGTGAACAACAAAGTGAACAAGACAAACGGTCTGCTTGTAATTCGGATCTTTTTTGTAAGAAATCTGAATAAAAAACTTAACAGAGGCGACACAACACAAATGTTTCCTGATCATTTCCTTTTTTCCTTATTTATTCAGTAAGACTAAAATTCTTGAAATGCAAGCAAAGACTAAAAAGCCCATGCAAGCATTTGACCTGCAAACCTGGTAGGGGAGACCGGGGTCAGTTGTAACGTGGGTCAGTTGTAACACTTCCAGTTTCTCCAATCAGGGCTACGTTTCAAATGATGTGACTCATCCTGTGCATGCCCAACTCAGTTCTGCTATCACATGTGAAAAATCAGCACATTTCGTCAAACACAGACAATTTAACATGAAAAAAAGTAAGTTTTTCTACTTTATTTCAATTTCTAATAGCATTATCAGCTTTGCAGTTAAACTCATCAAACTTAAATTGTGTTATTTGTATGTCTATGGGGATATATTCTGTGTAGGTCTTTAGTGCTAATGTTTTAGCCGTTGGCTGTAATGTTAGCTAGTTCATGGCTATAGGAGTCTGGGTTAGTTGTAACAATAATGCAGATGTTACAACTTACCACACTATTACTTTAACTTATATTAAACAAGTTGGGGCAACGACATCAGCAGAGAGAGGTTCACTGGTCGCATTTGTATATGCGGTTAATGCCATTGGCAACACAATTCCTCCACTGTTTGTGTTCCAACACATACATTATGCAGACCACTGTGTCAGAGATGGACCAGTAGGAAGTACTGGTAGTGGAAATAAATCAGGATGGGTGCAAGAAACAGATTTCCTCATCTTTCTGAAGCACTTTGCAAACCACACCAAGGTAAGCCATGATAAAAAGTAATGGAATTGCGATGCTGGTGAACAACTACATTTTTTCAGCTTCATTGTTATGTTCAAAATTGGTGCAAGAGTTGTAGGTTATAATGCCCACTGAGCCAATGAGGCCAAACTCAAGGAAGACCAACCAAAATTAATGAAATATTCAGTTGCAGAAAATTCCATAATTTGTCTTTTTTGGGGGGTTGGAATATGTTCAAAAGCTAGATTTCTGTATTCTGTCACACACACACACACACACACACACACACACACACACACACAGCTACATAAATGGCTCTAAGTGCATTCATGTGTTGAATAAACAAAGATTACATGTTAATGTTTTGTTAGTACCCTTATTTCATTGTGTTACATTTCACCCCAGGATATGTTACAACTAACCCAGAATAGCTGACCTATTTAATAGCAGAGACATGTAAATACTTTGCATTACATTTTGAAGAGCTCCAATTTACAGACAGAAATGTCAAAAATGTTACAACTATCCCCGGTCTCCCCTACTAAACTGGTGGTGGGAGGTAACAAATATCTGTATGGTTTAAGCACAGTGGTGCACACAGAAGGGCCGAATGCTACCACAGGGCGAGAGGCAGGGTACGCCTGGGACGGGTTTCCAGTCTGTCGCAGGGCTAACACACAGAGACGGACGGACAACCATTCGCACTCAGATTCACACCTAAGGGAAGTTTAGAACGGCCAATTCAAACGGCGACTAACTGCATGTCTTTAGTCTGTGGGAGGAAGCCAGAGTAGCTGGAGAGAACCACACAGACTCGGGGAGAACATGCACAGAAAGCCAGGTGGTGGAATCAAACTCAGGACCTTCTTGCTGTGAGGCGACAGTGCTGATGCAAAAAGCCCACATTAAATACCCACAGTTGTCTTCAGCAGGGCAAACATTTGGACAAAAACCATTCTGAATCCTACAAACTGCAGACAAAATGTGACATGCAGGAGAGCCAAGCAGCGTGTTGATAGATGAAGGGGCTCTGTTGCTATAAAACTGCACTATAAAAATGAGACTGTTGGCATTGATGGCTTTACCGAGTCCGAGCGCTCGTCTTTCTCACAGGCGCGCGAGTGAGGCGAAATAAAAAGCACAAACAGGCAGCGTCTGCTTGGAGTTCTGTGCCTTTACTTTGTGTTTTTCAGTTTCTATGTTTTTGATATTGAGATATTTTATGCTCTATTTACACCTTATGGAAGAAAGAACTACATGCTATCTAAATAAAGTGATTTGACTTCACCCAAGCTTTGCTTTGAACACACATCCCGAGCTTTGAGATCAGTGGCTCAACAAGGGAACGTAAGGAGCTCTGGCATGAAGTCCCTGAGCGTTTGAAAACAAGCATTTAGTTCCACTTTCTCTCACTTGGTGTGAAACCAGATGACCAAAAAGTTAGCTCAGCATTGATCATCTAACAGGTTATAATTGTTCTTTTAGATGTATTTCTTAATAAATAACTTTTCGGACGTATTTGATGTATGGGACTTGGTATCTGAGTTATTAGATCACATTTGTTCCTTAATAATGGGATTTTATGCTTTTTCATTGGTTCCTTCACCCATCCAGGCAGTGCAGATGCAAATTAGCTAAATCTTACATGCATCACTTCTCTGAGGACATTAATGTTCTACATGACTCCTGACAGCCTACCCACCCTTTGCTGGCAGCAGTTGCGACAAGGCGCTTTAACTTCTAAAGCACGTTGCTGCAGTATTAAAAAGAAAGCTCACACGATCCCATACAAACACCTGATGACAATGGGACAGAAAGAGGAAAAGAGCTCAGGGAGGGCGAGTGAAGAAGCGCTCAGAGCGTCCCGTGAAGACCCTCAGCAGGGTGACCTTACCCAGCGCTGCTATGAGCTTCATCAAAAAGTTTTATGCTTAATTTAAAAGCAGGGTCCAAACTGGGGGTAATGACTGTTTGCACTTTGCTTCACCATCACAATAATTAATGACTTCAGTCTAAAAAAGTGTGGAACGAGCAGAAAGAGCACGTTATTGAAAACCTCTGATGGCACAGACCATTTCCAGCACCAAAATTGAATTTAGGCAAGCAGCAAAAATCTGTAAAATTACTGTTTTTTCTGTTGCATTTCCAATTTGTGACTTTGGCTCCAGTGTGTGTCTCTTAAATAAAAATGTTTTATAGTGTAACTTTAATGACTTGGTTAGGGAAAAGGCTGAATTAGGTTAATGGCAAAGAACACAGTCATCCACAGCCATTACTGGGCCTTCCTGTAATGCGGGTTCCCTATTAAGTGCTTTTAACACACATTCGCCGGCCTCTCCGCGCTCCGAGTTTTGATTATGTTAACGAGTGGTCATGCACGATTACATGTACAAGGGTCTTGGGTAGGCAGCTGACGAGCAAAGAAAGGCTTTAATGGAACACTTGTCGACTCTGCTCGTCTGTGCAAATCACACATTGGTGAAGCTCATCCCGTAATGAGACGAATCACATCAGCGTAATCACGTTTAATGTCATCGTTCTGCCTCCTTTCAACTCGGCCCGTTTGATGATTCTGTATTTAGCATTGGTTTGATTAAACGACATGCCCTCTTTTGACACAAACACTCAAGTCTGACCTTTACACTGATTACACACAGTCTGCTATGCACACGCACGAGCCACAAATACCAATTGTTCCTCTACAACTGGAGGATGACGGCAGGAGTTACCGTCAAACTGCGAGTCAGTCACACAGAAGTGAAATCAAATCTATGGAAATGATCGTGTCAATAACTAGTGAACCACAGCAGGGATGGGACAACAAATTCACTCTTTATCGACTTCCTTCTGAACGTTACCGGCTGTACTTGCTGTTGTTGAATAGTGCGCGATGCCGGAAAAGTGGGACAATGCCAGCCTCATCTGGATGAGCGGTTCGGATGTTTTGGCAGGGACGTCGAGCAGCCCTGGGCCTGGTGGCCATGCTGACTTGTCACTTCAGTCCAGTAGATTGTTTTCCGTAGATGAAGTTATTAATTACTCCATTTTTTCAATAAATTGTGTTCTGGTCACTACTGTGGTGATACCAGCACTACACAGATGTGCAGACGTCTAAAAACTATTTCTATCTGTAGAGAATCTGCTTGAATCACAAAGATTTAAAAAACTACAATATGCAGAAGAGCATCTCTGAACACAGCAGCTGTTACTCCTGGAGTCTGAGGCTACAAATGATGTGTTGCTGCATCATCCGATGGTGGGCTCAGACTTTACAACATGGATCCATTGTGCCTTGTGTCAGTGGGTCAGGTTGGTTGTGGTTTAAGGTGTAGAGGATACACTTTGGGCCCGTTAGTACAAATTGAGCATCGTTTAAATACCACAGCTTATCTGAGTGCTTTTGCAGACCACATCCATCCCTTTACGACTACAGCGTAACCAGCTTTTGTGGCTGCGTTCAGCAGGATAAGGCGCCACGTTACGAAGCTCAAATCATCTGAAAGTGTTTTCTCAACATAACATTAAGTCCACTGGACTCAAATGGCAGCGCCGCAGGAACGAACCGTGGAACAAGAGACGCCGAGGCTGTGCAGTCAGCATGTTTGTAAAATCTCAGAGCAGTTTTCAGCGCCTTGCTGGATCCACGCCATGAAGGCTTATCAGTTCTGACGCCAGCAGGGGTCCAACATGGCGCTGCAAAGGCGAAACCTTGTGGCTGTTAGTTTTGCTGATCTGGCCCAGTTGAGATCAAACTGGTTTCTACGTCGCTCGTGAGCTGACATGACTCTAACTCGCCTGCCTGGACTGATGGCTGCTCAGCCATGTTGAAGAGGACAACTATTGACATTAATATTAGTTTAAGTTCAAATTAGTGACAAACTGACAGCTGTTTATGTTTTTATTTCAAATAACCAGCTTTACTCAGCTATGATAAACACACAACCTACCTGCTGCCAGCGGCGTAAGACTCATATCTGTTTGAAACAGACACAAAAACATCAAACTAAAAGAAATTGTCACAAAATCACCACAGGAATAGAGATGAACAATTTTATTGTGAACTAACAAAGTTTATGCAAATATTTGTACTTACTGCACAACAAATAATTACATGGTTGTAAATGAGACTGAAAAAAGGCCCGTCTTTGGTTCACTCAGACATCTAAAACATTCCCCTTCCTCACCCATAATCTACAAACACATCATTAAACAGGACTAAATGATGAACTGAATGTAGGGCTTTCTATTGCACCTCAGCTGATTTTAACATGAATCTGGTTTCCATATTTTGAATGTTTATTGTAGTGTAGGACCTTCTGCCTCGTCTTGCTGAGCAGTAGTTAGACCTGTTTGAGTGGAGGAAACGTTCTGTCTGGACCTGGACAGCCTGCTGCCTCTCTGTCTACCCTCTCCCTCCTCATACTGCTTCTGTCCTCTGACTTCTTCCTTCCCCTGCGACAGTCCTGCGCTCTGCTCACTGACTGAAACAGCACTCTGTCCATCCAGAGCCGAGGCGAGCCCTCGCACGTGGGTCTGCTCAGAGCTGAGGAGCTCTTCGGTCACCGAGGCTGTGCTCGTTGCTCCTTGGACCGACTCTGGAAGTGACTCTGCCTTCGTCTCCTCCTGTGCACCGCCTTCATCTCCTTCACCCTCAAAAAGTTCTGGAGTAAAAAACACAGTCTGGTCCTTTTCGTCTTCGTCTGAACTGCCTGCTGCAGGTGGTTCGTTTTCACAGCTGGGCGGGGCCGTTACTGGAGCGGGCTCTGGAGCCAGACTGGTTTGGTCTCCTCTGGCTTCATCTGAACCATTAGTCTTCAGTGATGCAGAGGCGATCTGCTGGTTTTCTTTGTCGTCACAACAATTGGACGTTTCCTGGCCAGGACTACTCGGTGCACTTCTTTTAAAAATGGGCTTCCTGAAGGTGTGGTTGGTGGGGCTGGAGGTGAAAATGGAGAACAGAGGCAGCGCTGCTCTTTTTTGAAGTGGGAGAGGCTCTTCTGAGGGACGGTGCTGCTTCTTCAACTGGTCTGCATCATGGAAAGAAAATGACATAATTTAACATTCACAAGGACACTTTTTCTCCTTAAAGCAGCTCGAAACTGACAGAACACACGTTTATACTGACAAGGTTTTGAGACTGTCAGCAGTGTGTGCTAGGAGGTCAGTTTATAAAGAAAGATATAGCAAACGTGAGCATACGCTCAATAGAGCCCGAACAAAGGTTAAGAGGATTTAATTAAAAGCAACAGTCCAACATCTGCTCATCAGCTCGCTCCAGCGCCACTCAGGCATGCAAAAGACCTTACAGTAATGAGGCAAGCCACTCAACTGATCCCATGGCCCCCCGCCCCCAACGTCCACTCCCAACTATGACGGGTGGGGGGGGCTACTGCTCCTCTACCACTCTATCCACCACACTGAACTCAAACAGACTAACAGCTCAACCTCGTCATGACCCCAAAGACAATGGGCGTCGCCAAGGCGATGTGCAAACACGTCACCTCGGCGTATTTCCTCCGCGTGATGTCATGCTCCGGCACACCCTTGACAAAAACGATACGCACCTTTTGATCCCCGTCTTTCAAAAGCGTCTGTGCATAAAAGGTCACGATTCATGAAAAATTTAGTTGGACTTGCCTCACACCGTGCAAATCTAACATTACCTCCTGCCACACATCTGCTGAAGGAAAAAGACGTCTGAAAGCGGTAGAAATCTCTCTATTTTCTGACCTTTATTTACACAATTTGAAACACAAGTGAGGACATTCAGCCAACCGGAATTCAAATCAGGGAGTCTGTGTGATACGCAACAACCTGACTACCAGGTCACCCAAGATTGTTGGACACAGATGTGAAAGACTGAACTGTGAAACGAACCCACTCTGTCTCAGTGGAGCTCTATAGCCACGGTTCGGTACGCGTCTGCTGCCTGTACGGTAACGAAGCCCCTTCTCCGTGTTTTTTTCTACATATGCATGAGAGTCCACGGACATCACGGCTACTTCACTGATCTTTTTAAAGGCGTCGTAAGTGCCGGTAAAAGAGACGCATTAAAGCAACATGAATTTGATTGGCACGTGTTCTTACTGCTGTACAGCCTATTGGTCAAATTTAGTATGCTTTTACACAATGCAGCACACCACAGTCAGGTCTGATAACGTAAAGCGTTGCCACTGATTTAGCAGAACGCTTTTAAAAATCCACATAATAACTTTTGTGATTCTTTGAAGGTTTTTGACATTTTTAATGAAAAATAAGTCCTGAGCTGGAATACATCTTCATGTCACTGGTGGCAAAGTATCTGGGCACAGACAAAAATAAACAAATCAAGAAAAATCAGGACTGTATCAAACATTTTCCCAAGTGCAGAAGAAGAAAGAAGAGGATGATATGCACAAGAAAAGGGTGGAAACACTATGGGTGCCTCCATTGCTACTTGGCCCTCAGTTACTTCATCGTTACTGCTCATGTAAACCTCTCGGTACCATTCAAGGCAGCATTATTGGACAGGCCTTAACAGAGAGGACAGAGCCCAGCTTTGATGATCCGAGATCTATACCTGCTGTATTTTTTAGGTCCTTCAATAAGACTCTAAAGAGATATTGATCTTCCCGAAAATTCGTCTCTCAACAGATCCATCAATCTCACCTGCTTTTTCTTTCTGTTCAGCTTTCAACTGTGTATGGGAACAAACGAGGTCGGCTGAGGGGCTTGAGTGCTGCTGGGGTTCAGGTAGTCTGACACATGAGATAGGTATCTGAGGTTCTGAAGCCTCAGGCAGACTATGTCCCTCTGCAGCGGCTGCTAGGTGGCTGCTGGGAGACGAGACAGTAGAGCTGATGGCCTGCCTGTCAGCAGGAGCCCCATCCATCTTCTTCTGCACCTGAGAGAATGCAACCAAAGACTGCATTGCGTCGCTGAAGGTGCTGTGATGCTGGACAAGCTGGCGGACCCATTTAGACAGACCTGAGATTACAGACACACAACAGAGACAAGTGCTAGCAAACATCTTGCAGTGGATAACCAGTGCCATCTAGTGGTAAAAGTGGGCGGCTGAATAGTGCAGAGTACCTGTGATGTACTTATTAGGATTATTCCTGTACCGATCATCCACCAGAATTAGAGCTCCCCAGTCATTCCTGTGGCGAATGCACCTGTAAAATCAAGTGTGGAGTTTTCATTTAGAAGTGCAAAAGGCTCAGTTTTAAATCTGAAGCAGCTGCAGAGGTTTACCTCCCCAGGGCCTGGTTCAGGGCTCTGTAGGCCTGAATCTCATACCAGCGACTGCCTGGGAGAAGACCTCTGGACTTAGAGTGCAGGTCATTGTACTTCATCTTCAGTTCCACCTGAAACACAAACAGAACAACTTTTAAATGTCTGTAAGTCACTTGTGTTGATGGAGAATATTTACAAACAACAGGTATAAAAAATACAAAAACATTTCATCGAGGCTAAAATGAAAAACAAGAAGCGGTGAAAGCAAAACATCAGGGCAACACGACAGTCACATGCCTTTAGGCAGTGAGTGTCGGGTTCAATTCCCGGCCAGCCCAGGGCTCAACGGCAGAGTTCACCAAAATCAGACTGAGGTAAGAGTCGGGGAGGTAAGTCAGTAAAGCACAGCTCGAGTTAATGAATCAAAATGACTCCATACGGGTCCGTCGAGGGCTTGTTAATGAAGCTCAGTGGTGCTGCAGCTAACTTCTGTGGGGTTTATAAGGAAAGGGTGTGCTCGTATTAATCGCAGTTGTGTTGTTTTGTTAATTTTTGTTTGTTTGTTTTCTTTTCCTTTACTTATGTTCTAACATGAGAAGCTTTTTTCTATTCAATGTAACCAGTTTTTGTGTTTCCCTTTTTTCTTTTCTTTTCGTAAACTGTATTCATAATAACTCAATAAAAATATTTGGAGTAAAAACTCAGAGGGCTCCTCAAACTAAACTGAAAACGAGTGAAGACGGCTCGTCTTTCAGTCGCCGGTGGTGCGGCAGGTGCCTCTGTTGAGTGTCCCGGGACGCTCAACAGAGAAAGACTGAGATGCAACCAGCAAAGTATGGAGTTGGAGGTCTACGACCCATGATGGCAGCAATTTGCATCAAATTTTGGTTATTGTTGCTCTTTGTTTTGATTTTTTTTGCCCCATATTCATTTTACTGATTCAGTTTTTAAAACACCCAAAAATATAAAGAATGGTAACAAATAAAAACAACAAGCTACAAACGGCTGGTTTCTTCAGACCCAGAGTACAAAGTCAGGGAGTTTACGATGTGTGTGGAGGAGCTGTAAACTGAAAATGTCTAGATTTTTGTTTTTACTGGATGTCTGAAATGATCATTTCTTTACAAAACTAACTAAATATCTGGGTTATAAATCACAGCTTGGTCACGAAAGGGTTTCTGATTTGACTACAGCCAAACATAATACCCTGCCATACATATAACTGTATGGCAACACCTTTGGTAACAAGGATTCATGCACAGTTAATAATTAAGAACAAATTGAATTAAAACAGACTATGAAGGAGAACATCAACTGGGTAAACCTTCCCCCGAAATATGAGTAAGCTTGAAGCCTGAAGTGGTGAGGTATTGCCCGTCTGCACAGACAGATGTATTCTGAAAGGGTAACAGAGGGGCTAACGAGAGGCCATGACAGAGTAGAGCGGAGGTAGGAGGGGGCAGACAAGGTGGTCGAGGCGACATGAAGCATCCCTGCGCAGAAATGCCAGGAAAGCATCCATCCATTTGCATCTGTCGCTGCTGATTTTAGCGCTAACCTTTCAGAATTGACAAGTGAAAAGTTCAGCTGGCGTCTGACGGGATGCTGTGCAGGGCAGGCTGCTGAACGGGGCTCTAACTGCTTTTGACAGGTACCGTGTGTTTGCCCAGAGCCACCAAACACGGGGCCATGACAGGTACGGGCTGTTCCCTCACGCCAATCACGCAATGCCACTGTGGCCTTCCCGGGCTTGTGTGCGTAAACAAACAAGCAGAGTCACAGGAAATCCTAAATGTCACCCTAAACTTGGTTTGTGACTAATCACACCTCACCCAACAAGCATGCAAACATGCGTGCAACACCTGCTGCTACCTTGGAACACACTAAAACCAATAAAAAGGTTTTTATAGGTTGAAGACTGCAAGCCGACGCTTATCAAGAGATTTAAAACAATAACAGAGGTTTTCAGTAGGAGGGACGTCCGTGTGGCCGTATCGCAGGAAGTCTCGAAAACGCTGCCGGGTTCACGGTGAGAGGTTTGCCAACATGTGAGACACCAAAGCAGTTAAAGAATCTACTTCTAGAGCCCGAGAAAGGCCGGTAGCCTCGAGCCGGTGGTGTCATCTAAATCCAATCACAGTCCGTTTCAGTGTTCCAGCCATCACATCCCTGGTCTGTCCCATGTCATCGTCCAATCTGACATGACAGGTTGCATATGTGAAAAAGCCAATCCTGGCTGCTAGCAAATCTAACAAATGTGCAAGAAACCACAAGCTAGAAGGGATTAGTTAAAATGTCAAGAGATCGCTCGCTTGCCTTCGCCTTGTCCTCTACAGCAACCTGTTCATCCCTAAAAACATATATTTGACCACTAGGCATGATTCGCATCCGTTTGAGCTACATTTTACGCAGGGCGTGTGCATGCACGTCAGTGTCAGCGTGCACGCCCCTGGCAGTCCGGGACATCTTGTGCCTGTCACTGAGATTGCTGAGCGCCTCATCTGCCACATGTGGCCGAGCTGACAGCTGAGCGGCTCATCTCCGACAGCCTCCGTGTGTGTGTGTGCTCACACTCAGGACATCAGACTAGGACATCAGGCTATCGCACTCCAATCTGCTCATGGATCAGCTCACACTAGAGCTTCATACAGACCTACTTATTCTTTAATTGTTCCTCTCAAAGGAAATATCCATGACTAGTATATGGGCTCAAATTGTGGTCATAAATATTTTGTACTTGTAACTCAAATGCGTAGTTGTGAGCTGGATTTTGTAACCTTGTAACCAAAAATATCAGAAAATGTTGTTTGTGCATCCACAGATGAGACTTTGTTACAAACTGTTTTTGTTAAGGTCTGCTCACAGATACATTTATGCTGTGTGAGTTTCAACTTACAAGTACGAATTTTTCTTGCTTTCAGCTGATTGGTCAATCACAAATTTAACAATCCAATCAGAGAACAGATGGGTTTGGCTGTCGGTGGGGTGCTTTACTGAGCTTCAGGTCCTCCAGCTTCAAACTGTATTTCCAGGTAACGCAGTTTGAAGCTGGAGGACCTCTATAGGAATATCCCATAGGGGTCATACAAGCTAGGTCCCTTAACCTTCGGTAGCTGTTGAAAGGATAAAGTTGAAATACCATTATTACTTTAACACACAGTCAGGGCTGACCCGGGACCACTGCTGCGAGTCACACTGTGCAGCATAAAGGCCCTTTCGCAACAGACGCACTCACCGCTGACTAAGAGCTAAGGATCCAAAACTTGTTGCGCTGGCCGCTGTGCTCTGTCGTGTACTAGATGCACCTGATCCTTGTCGTTCCAAAGCATGTATCTCTCTGTCTTTATGTCCTCTACAAGAGTTTGTGTTGTATTATCTTCAAACGTTCAATAAAAACGTATGGCTCATTCATAACGAAGAAAGCTTTGTAACTATCACAACTAGTGAAGAGTGTGTCATTTCCACAACAATGCTTCCCCCCCCCCCCCGAGGTCCACAGAGCCGCTGAAAAGGCTCCGGAGGTCCCTGTGTGAGCACGTAAACCTGCAACAACAATTCACCAAACTCGGACACGCACAGAATGTTTTCCTTGTGCTGATGAAGGAAAACGCCGGCATGTGAAAGGGCATTTCCCCTTCCAGGACCTGAAGCTCAGTATAGCATCACTGACAGCCAAACCCATCTGTTCTCTGATTGGATTGTTACATTTGTGACTGACATGACATTGGCCAATCAGCTGAAAGGAAGAAAAATTGGGTCAAAATTTGTACTTGTAAGTTGAAAGTCACACAGCCACGGTGTGCGAGTGCAGAGTTTTACACGTCGTTCTTTGCTTCGTGTCTGTAAGCAGACCTTAACAAAAACATTCTCACGAACAAATTCTCATCTAAAGATGCACAAACATAACATTTTCAGATATTTTGGTTTACAAGGTTACAAACTACTCACAAACTCACAACTACACATTTGATTTACAAGTACAAAATATTTTAGTGCTGTCAGCGTTAATCTCGTTAAAATGGCATTAAAGCCATAACCGCATCAACGAGGCAAATCTCCGTTAGCAAGGATCGCCCCGTGCGTGGGGCTGGACCGCGGTGCGAGTTAACCGCGCTAAAATATTTATGACCAGTTTGAGCCCATACTAGTAAAGTCAGGCTGCGGGACTGAGCGTAAGGTTGAAGCTTGCTGATCTGACGCTTAAGCTCAAGTTGGCAGTGAATGGTAAACCACATCAAAAAGAACGTAGAAGCTGAACTTCTGCTTCAAAGTCGTCTTTGTTTCACAAGTTTTCTTGGTAAAAATCAGCTCGACTCTAGTGTAGGCATTAACTAAAGGTCTCGAGTCCTCTTTAAATTTCATTTTGGTCTTTGTCTTAAGTCAGTCTTGATTTAGCCACGATTACCACCTTTGATTACCAGATCTCAAAGCTGCTTGGATTAAAGGACACGCACGGCACCTACAAGGAGTAGCAGACGCGTGAGGGTGGAATTGGCGAGCTGCAATGTAATTGAAGAAACATGTTTTTGAGGTGCGGATATGTATTTAGTAAAAAAATTGGGTGAAAGGAAGCTACTCTAGCTAATGACATCACGATGACATATTGAAAAAAAAAAGAAAGTGACAGTATGTTGGACCTGGAGACAGCTCCTCAGTGATATTACCCTAAAAAACATATTTAGAAGAATATCCTATGATTGTGGGGTGCGGACAGGTGGGTGTGGGTTCGCTGAGCTGCACAAAATGCAAAGCAGACAGCAGACCCCGAGCTGCTGCAGGGTTGGAGGTTTCGGGGGGGCTGACTATCTATCCACCCCCAGGACTGCATGCTGTGTGTCAAAGCTGGACCAGCTGTGCGTAGGTGCAGCTATCACACTTCAGCCGCGCTCCCAGGACTTTTCCAGGCTCTCTTTAAATGTGCTAACAGAGTTAACAGTAACAGAAGGGCAACTGCATACATTACGATAACACCTTCAGCTAACAACAACATGCTAAAACACAAAGCTGTCTCAACCTTGAACACATGCGTCTGTAACGTGCAACCATGCAAATCTTTTAAAGTGTAAACTTTAGCGTTTATGTTGAAATGGTTCATCCTTCTGTAGATGATAAATCATCTTCAACCTGTGTGGATTATTTAGGACCAATATTTAAATAGCTCTTGTGAAAAAAACAAAACATAGTCACCACCAGGACAGCTTTTAATGAATCCCTGGTTAGACTCATTTGATCACATGGTCACGGTTGCTTGTTTTTAGCATTAGACGTCTGAGAGCTGCTTTAACAACACGGACAGTTGGTTGGTGTTGTTTCTCTGAGAGAATAAACAGAGTTTTAGACACTACTGAATAATATCACGAGAATGCACTAACAAAAGAAGAACGAGGATTAAACAAAGGATACTCATGTGTTATGTAGAAGTACTTCAGCTACTGATGACAAAGCCACATGTACAGTGGCTTGAGCGTGCCTGGAGCATCCATCAGCACCTATTCTTGAGGAGTTCCATGAACTCTCCAACATTCTGCTAAAATCCCCGTTATCCATTCGTTTTAAAAGCTTACAGGCAAATGCTCTCGTGTCTCTAATAAAGGGCAACCACAAAGGTTGGCTGTGTTCTTCATTAAACTGAGAGAGATGCCTTATCAGTTGTAAGTGTCTTTTTATTGCTTGTTAAACCTACTTATTGTTTGACTTACTCACGCAGGACGTGACTGTTCACTGTAAAAACATGCCACTGGAAAAACTCAACATAAATGTAATACCACCTTTGGCAAGGCTTTCTCTGCAGAGGACTTTTCAAGTTCAACCTTTGATCTTTGTCACAATAACACAACAGGCCAGTAAAATGCTACGTGCTCCAGCGTCTACAGGTTATGCCCGTCTGGGAATGCAGGCCGCGCAGGCATCGAGAGCGCTGGAGTAGTTTAAATGGAGAGAACAGGGCTTACACCTCTTATCCTAGCAATGGGGTGCTGTCGTATAACAGCAGAATGAATGCGTTAATGTGTCTGGGTCCATTTGTGCTCTCAGGAGAATGCACAGGTTAGCACTAGTGCATGGAAGTGACTATGTAAGGATATGTCACATATGTGTGTGTGAGCCTGTATGCATTAAAGGAATGTCACTGTGAGACATGCGGAGTAAACGTGATAGCGTGCTAATACATGAAAGGTGTGCACAAACCCAGACACACTAAGACTGCTGGGAGAAAGCAGCATTACTCCTGGGAATTAAAGGCAGGAAAATCAGTGAGTAAAGAAAACGTTTTAATATGAGAAAGAAGAGGTCACATGATCAGCTCGTGAGGCACTTATTCGATCGTCATCTACACGTCAGAATTATCAGTGCATCTGTGTATTGGGTCGCTATGACCGGGGACAGAAGAGGCTGGCTTCAGGACACACACTCTGTGTAATGAGCAGAACTGCACCATGACAAAGATCACACTTCTTTGTAGCTGTTTCAGAAACAACATTAGTACAACTACAGGTAAGTTCTGTAACAGCTTTGGCTGCGTGCTGGTCTGGAGTACAGAGCCGTGTGTTCTCACAATGCTACAATCTTCCCAGGAGTGGATGTACCAGCAAATTCATCATAAGGTCCACCTGATGTTCAGAGCAACATCTCAGACTCTACGGGCCTCAATTGGCATGTAAAATTTAAACGTTTACCAGAGTGCACTAAGAACTGTCAGGAGACAGCACGTAGCAGCTCAGCTTAGGTTTGCAAACCTCGTGACTTCTGGAACAACGGCCTTTTGACAGATGCAAAGCACCACGTTTGACAAAAACCAAACTGTCAGCACGGTGGCAATGGGATAATGATTTGGGCTCGTTTAGCAGCCACTGGACCTAATAGAGAAAGCTTGGGCAAAATAGGGTCATACAAACTGGACAGTGATATCGAGCACATCAGCAAATCTACAACCGAATGGCTGAAAAATAAAGAATCAAGGTGCTTCATACATTCTGCACAGAACCCCATGAAAACTTTATTTTGTCATATCTACAAATATTGACTGATCTGTTAATGGCTACATTATTATAACTTTTGTTTGTTTGAACTTTTCTGTCCCTTAAAGCAGCTGTTATGTGTCTGACAGAGGTCTGTGTGCTAGTTTAGCATGTTATGGGAGCTAGCTACATAGGCTCAGAGTCATTAGTGTCAATGTCCTCTTCCTCTCAACAGTGTAATGGGGTTAGCTCAGAGACCTTTAGAGCTCCCAGGGCTTCTCTGGGGGCTGCCTCTGTGGCTGAAAGAGAAGATAAGAAGAGGACGGAAACACGACTAGAGTGCAGTACAAAAAAGATGGAAAGACAATGTGAAAGTCAGGTTTCAAAGTGATGATGAAAACAAGCAGACCGTTATGGATTCCAACACATTCAGTCCACAGTAAACAGAACGTTTGACAGCCAGTCTTTTCAAATATAAATGACATTTTTATGACTTCTGTCAGACTGCATCCAAATGCATTGTGTCACATTGCTGTATAAAGCTGAGACTAATAAAAATGAACTAGCTCCTTCTGCTACAATGGAAGCTAGCAATGCTGGTATAAACATAAGTGATATAGATGGGTCTAACGTGACTACAGTTCTGACACTGGGGAAAACTACGCTAACAACTGTGTTCTTGTTGTGTAACTAAGGAGGCAAAAATGAAGGACAGTCACGGTGAGAAGCAGGAGTGTCAGCAGGCCACCTGGTCACGCAGCAGCGATCTGTCTGTGGAGCTCTGCGCATGTTGCAAATAAACAAAGGCTGTTGATGCACAGTGTGTCATTAGAAATGCAGCATCTTCATGCTTGGTCAGCTCCACGTCCCCCTTAACTAGCTTTAGCTTCCTCAATCCTCCCCCCGGTGTTATGTTCCTGTTTCCTGTCTGAAACATCGCTTTCAACATACTGTGAGTCGGCTTTTATTGTATTTATTCCATAAATTTGTCAGCCGAATGAATAAATAACACCATATAATTCAGTACAACCAAAAACCAAACCACAGCAAAACTGTACAAAAGAGCCAAACCTCCTCTCACACTAACACTGGCACAAAACTGTGAACTGGGCGCTTGGACAGCTCTTGGACCCACTTCTTCAACGCTAAAACCAAGAACACCCCCCAAAAATCAAACAAATAAAGAAAAATCAGCAAAATTGAAGACATGCCCTGAGAGCTGACAGAGGTGAAACTGACAGCTGAGGTGAAAAGCAAAGGTGAAAGGACCGAGGAAGCCTCAATCAGCCACACATCTTTCTACCCTGACAGAAAAGGTTAGTGAAAGCTTCATTGTGCTCTGACAGCAGGATCAGAAGGAGTCAAGGGGAGGAAAGTGGGAGGCAGGAGGGGAGGAAGGGACTCAAACTTAAAGGTCAACTTTATCTGCTAAGGACAGGCCAGACACGGCAACATCGCTTTGGGATTCTTTTTCATGGATCACCTAAAAGGGATGCTCTTATTTGGTGTGTGTTTGTGTGAGCGTGCACGTTCATGTCTGTGAGTTATCGTGTTCAAAGTGTTCAATACCAGAGGCAAAGAGAAAAAACTGAAGAGCAAAGAAGGAGATGCTTACAAACTAAACAGGCCCAACCTACACTGTGCTGCCAAAGCCACCCTTTCTTTACAAACAACTGCTTTACAGGTTTTGCACAGGCACTGTTAAAGGTGGATGACGCTGTGTCAGTGATAAACAGGTGGAGAGCTGCAGATGTTACATATACTGTTACATGTCTAACACTTTTTTAAAAAAATGATTTCTATCACATCACACTTCATGTTTTGCCTAATTATGTAAAAATGATTCACATTTTGGATTTTATAACATTAAAATCTTACAACATTTTTATAGCCTGAGTTCCTGCAGCCCTGAAGCACACGCCCCACAGCTTGTTGTTGGGATTCTACTTGCCTGGAGGTCTTTAATGTTGGGGAAGGGAATTCCAACGGCGACTACTGCCCTGGCGTTGTCGTCCGTAAAATCAAGCCCTTCGCTCACTTTACCCCTACACACAGCAATCAGCAGTGCACCATCTGTATCAAACAAACACACGCCATGAGCCGTGAACATGAAGTGGGAGAAGGCGTGTATGTGGTGCGCAACTATGTTCGAGTGGTACGACTCATTGAAATGGATGCTGGGCAGATCTAGCATCCATTTGAAGGATTCATTATCCAAGTTTTTGGATAGTAAAACAATTTCTGTCATTTACTTTTTTAGCCTCTAAACACAGATGTAACAAAGAAAGCAGAGAAATCCCCAACAATCATATGACCCCCTATGCCTCCCATTCGACTTTTAAATACTCTAGGAACAACAAGTAGGCCTGCAGTGTGAGAGCGAAGTGCTCTAATGGGATGATATGGTACTACAAGGTCATTAAGATAACCTTAATGAGCTTATAGATCCTCGTATAAGAATAATATTAAATCACAGCCATTGAGAAGCCCCTTTCCAAAGAGTGTGTCATTGGTCATTGGCCAGTTTCTTATTAAGATTGCTTCTAACAGAGGCACACAAACTTTGTGACAATAACAATAACCTGCTGAATTCTGGATTATTCAGCTGTGGATTATGCACATTGAATCACTAGTAAACAGCAGCTGTTCCAGAGTCAGCATAACAATGTGTATCAGTCTCACCTTTTTCTTCACAGTATTTGATGGCACTGTAGTACGTGTGAAGCAGCTCATCAAAGTCTCCCTTGCCTCCACCACCACGGGGCTCTGTGATCACCGTTTTCTGTTGCTCTAGCTTTTCCCAGAGACCAGTTTTGGTCCATCGGTCTCTCAGTTTATCCAGCATCTGATTAGAAAACAGGAAATACATCACCACAGAGGATTTTAGCAAACAGAATGTCCATCCATCCATCTTCTTCCGAACCACCTCACTGACTCCTTTCGATGTGGAGGAGCAGTGGCTCTGCTCCGAGCCCCTCCCGAATGGCTGAACCTCTCACCCTATCTCTAGGGGAGAGGCCAGCCACCCTTCGGAGGAAACTCATTTCCACCGCTTGTATTTGCGATCACTACCCACAGCTCGTGACCATAGGTGAGGGTAGGGACGTAGATCGGTAAATTGAGAGCTTCGCTTTTACACTCAGCTCTCTCTTCATCACAACAGACCGGTACAGGGTCTGCATTACTGCAGCCGCTGCACCAATCCGTCTGTCGCTCCCTTCTCCCATCACTCGTGAACAAGACCCCGAGATACTTAAACTCCTCCACTTGGGGCAGGGTCTCATCTCTGACCCGGAGTGGGCACTCCAGCCTTTTCCGGCTGAGGACCATGGCTTCAGATTTGAAGGTGCTGATTCTTATTCCCACTGCTTTACACTCGGCTGCGAACCGTTCCAAGGCGAGCTGGAGGCAATCACCCGATGAAGCCAACAGAACCACATCATCTGCGAAAAGCAGAGATGTGATCCTGAGACCACCAAAGTGAAAGCCTTCCACCTCTTGGCTACGCCTAGAAATTCTGTCCATAAAAATTATGAACAGAATCGGTGACAAAGGGCAGCCCTGGTGGAGCCCATCACCCACCAGGAACAAGTCCGACTTATTGCCGGCTATGCAAACCAAGCTCTTGCAACGGGGAATCACACTCCTCAGCCTCCCTGGGAAAGTCTATGCCAGGGTGCTGGAGAGGAGAGTTCGTCCGTTAGTCGACCCTCGGATACAGGAGGAACAATGCGGTTTTCGTCCTGGTTGCAGAACACAGCTCTATCCTCTCGAGGATACTTGAGGGTGCATGGGAGTTTGCCCAACCAGTCTACATGTGTTTTGTGGACTTGGAGAAGGCATTCGACCGTGTCGCTCGGGGGGGTCCTGTGGGGGGTGCTCTGGGAGTATGGGGTGCCTGGCCCATTGCTACGGGCCATTCAGTCCTTATACAACCGTATTTCACAGGCAGGTGTGGGCAATTCCTTCGTTATGTCATTATCAATTAAGCAGACAAAAGGCCTGGAGTTGATCTGAGGTGTGGTGCTTGCATTTGGAAAATGTTACTGTGGACAGAAAACATGTGGTCAAAGGAGCGCTCCATGCAGGTGAAACAAGCCATCCTTATGCTGCGAAAATAGAAAACAAACATCCGAGAAAGTGGCACAATATTAGAAGTGGCAAAATCTTCAGTTTGGTACATCCTGAGAAAGAAAGAAAGTACTGGTGAACTCAGCAATGCAAAAACACCTGGAAGTCCACGGAACATAATAGCAGTGTATGATCGCAGAATCATTTCCATCTCTTCACAGCAGCCAGTTACAACACTGTCCAGGAGGTCAGCGTATCGATATTCAAGTCTACCATAAAGAGAAGACTGCGTGAAAGTAAATACTCAGGGTTCAGGCTGTTAGCCACTCATAATCCTCAAGAATAGAAAGGCTAGATTGGACTTGGCTAAAAAAAAAGCAGCACAGTTCTGGAAAATCATTGTTGGACAGAGTAAACTAAGATCAACCTCTAACAGAATGATGGCAAGAAAAAAGTAAATGTACTGATTCTTTTATAGCGCTTTTCTACTCTCCTGGAGTACTCAAAGCGCTCTCTACAACACGCCACATTCACCCCATACACACCCATTCACACAAGCACTATTATCTATACTGTGAGTGCTTTCTAACTATTATTCAAACGCATTCATACTCCGATGGATGCATCGGAGAGCAAGTTGGGGTAAGTATCTTGCCCAAGGATATTTGCCATGCAAACTGGGGGAGCCAGGGATCGAACCACCAACCTTCCGATCAGCAGCTGACCTGCTGGAAGAGGAATATCCTTGAATGGTCAAGCCAGTCCCTGATATTAGCCCAACTGAACCTGCATTATACTTGTTGAAGACTAAACTTTGGACAGACCGGCCTACAAAGCAACAGCAACTGAAAGCCGCTGCATCCAAAAGGAGGAAACCAGCATCTGGTGACGTCCACCAGTTCAAGACTTCAGGCTGTCACTGGCAGCAGACGGTCTTCAGCCAAGTATTAGAAATGAACATTTCCTTTTCAGTTTTAATTTGTCCAACTGCTTTAGTTCCTCTTTCTGTTCAACCCACTGAATTAAAGCTGAAAGTTGTTTCATTTAAATTTCATTGTGTGATGCACAGAACCAAAATTAGTCCAAATATTTATGGGCCTAACTGTATATCTGCAAATAAGTAACCCACCATCTTCAGACAGTGTCAATCTGTACCCTGTGCAAGGTACCACACTGTGAAATATTAATACACCTTCGAAGTCTAAAACAACCTTGCAACAAGAAAAGCAATTATGTTTGCTCCTGTGTCCTCACACTGCTTGGATTTCTTCTCTCGACTTTAACTTGGCAGAGAGCTGATGTATTCAAACCTCCTCTGCAATAAAAATCACTGTTGCTGTACTATTGTTAGCGCAAAAAGTCAGCAGCTCTCCGGGGAGGCACATTGATCTAAAAGCCCTCATCCAAGCCCCACTCGTGTTGGTCCTGTGCAGATTACATCCTTGAATAAGCATGGCTTCACAACCAGAAAGAGGCTTCACTGGCGTGGAAATGTGTTAGAAGGGTCAAATAAAAGTTCTTCTCATAGTCAGCAGAAAACTTCTTAATGGGTTAATAGTGTCAAACTGTCGATCGTAAGCTAGCTGCAGGTGAGACCTTCGGCTGGGAGGAATGCAGAGGATATTTGCACACTTGTAAACCTATTGCGTTCACCTGTGTTGCAACCAAAACACCACAAACCAGCAGACCTCAAACAGCACAGAAGTTTACTTTTTGGGTTTTGTGCAGTACTGAGGAAAACAACAGAAGCAAATGGGACAGCAGGGGAGCGCTGATATATTTTTGCAATCCAGTGTGACGGCCCCACACCGATCAAACGAAGCGTGGGAAAGATTTCATCAGGTTGGTGCCTACTAAAGCAAGCGAGGTCAGAATGTTTGCATCAATAAAACATGACTCACTCACTAAATATGCAGCATTACATCAACAAGGACCCCCCTTACGTGCATCTTCAACTCAGCAAACTGTTTGCCCTGCAATTGCTTTGCAGTGCAGTCTTAAGCGAGAGATGAATAATTCAGGTTATGTACTTTAGGCTGATCTACCACTAAACAAAACAGCCATTATCTGCCAGGCTGCGCTTGGAAAGGAGGTGATTCCACATGGAGATGAGTATGGAGACAAAATGTTCCTACTGATAAAACTGATGTGACGGAGTCTGACGGTGTTTTATACTCACTACACAAAAGGTCGGGGTTTGTATTTTTAGCAATGAATAACACAAAGGGCCTTTCAAAATAAAGGTTTGTGGTGAACACTTTAGTTTGGGCAATCTAACGTCTGTAATCTGATTGGTCTCTGTATTGATCACCTAAAGATGATGACGATCGTCACAGTTCATCAGAAGATCATGGGGTTTTTAAAGGGATAATAGTCTCCTAATGCACAGACAGGAGACCAGTCTCGACTACAAACTGATCGCCTGGGCAAAAAGGCTAAAGTCCTGCAGAGAAATTAAACACAGAGGCCTTGGTAACCGCACTAGAATCACCATCTGGCAGTTAGATAAGCCCTTTTCCCACCTGATTGGCCGAGACATGGAAGTACAACATTGGTCCAATAGAGCAGCGGTCCCCAACCCCCGGGCCTCGGACCGGTACCGGTCCGTGAGTCGTTTGGTACCGGGCCGCGAGAGTTGAGGCTCAGGTGTGAAATGTATAGTTTTCAGGGTTTTTATCGGTTTTCAGCGTTATTTTGTTATCGTTTTTATCGTTAACTCTGTTTTCCTGGGTCTTTTCACGTGCGTTATGAATAAATTTTCTTTTTTTCGGTACCGGTACCGGTTTTATTTTGTTGTGTTTATCCGCGACACCTTAAAGGCCGGTCCATGAAAATACTGTCGGGCATAAACCGGTCCGTGGCGCAAAAAAGGTTGGAGACCGCTGCAATAGAGGACTGCGGTGGCGTTTTTAAACCTGTCGACTGCAGCCCCAAAAGGATTTGCGTCCTCCTGTCATGTCATTTTCGCGATTTCTTTTTAAATTTTGGTAAAGATTGTACAGCATACATCATTAATGCGTTAAAAATAATGAAACGAAACAAGAATTGGGTGCTTGATATTTAATATAATTCTGCCTGAATACTTCACTCTTCTTGGCAGAATTAATACAGTTCATATAGACTGGTTGTTTTCCCGGCACAGACCCGGCATGGTCCATAGCGTCTGACCACAGCAGCAGACCTGACCCTGGCTTTCAAACCTTGTGTTACTCGTGTGTGGTTCCTCACATTTACAGAGTTGTTTGTATATAGTGTGTAAATTAGTTGACTTGTAAATAGACACTGAAGGGCTGAGCTGATTTATTATTTTCTTGTACTGTTTCCTCCTGTTTAGGGAGTTAGGTGTAGCACGTGTCTTTTGTTTGGTTTTTGTTTCACACCTCCTTTCCTGACTTAGCTTGTTTTTGTTTGTTATTTTGTCCTTTGTTCACCCCAGGCTTCAGTTTTCAGTGTAGACACAAATAAACCACCGTTCACTTCAAAGGTTGGCTTCTGGGTATGGTTCACTTCCTTTCTACCCCTTATGTTATGTTCCTGTACCCCTAGACTGGGGCGTAACATATGGGATCATTTTCCTGTTGGATCACAAAATTGTGTCCAAGTTTCAACCATCTAGTGGTTGATCTGAGGTAAAGTTAAAGAATTTGGAGCTAGTCCTCCTTCATTGTTCTACTTTATGAAATGTGTTGGGGTGTCGAACTCCAGGCCTCGAGGGCCGGTGTCCCTGCAGGTTTTAGATATCACCGTGGGTCAACACACCTGAATGAAATGATTAGTTCATTACCAGGCTTCTGGAGAACTTCATGACATGTTGAGGAGGTCATTTAGCCATTTAAATCAGCTGTGTTGGATCAAGGACACGTCTAAAACCTGCAGGACACCGGCCCCCGAGGCCTGGAGTTCGACACCTGTATGTTAGTCAGTCTATGACTGCTGTCAAACAAATCCTTTTATACTAGCAAACAAAAAATACCGGTTGCAGTTAATTATGTCCACTGGGAAGAAGTTAAAACGGCTTCGGCAAGTTACTGTAGAACCTGCAGCATTATTTTTTAAAAGATTTAAGTGATTTTATGTATTTTTCACTCTGTGTGGATTAAACGAAATCTAAAATCAATTCAAACTTCTGCAACATCTGTCCTGTACAAACAGTCAGATTTACCAAAGTTGGAATCGCCAAAATTACCACGACATTCACACAAGGACTGCGGATTTTTCTTATTTTTTAAACACAATCACATTTTATCAGCTTATATCCTTATACATGCTGTCTTTGTACTATTCCACTCTCTTCATTTACATTTACATTTCTCAAATTCTTTAGAATTGTGGAATAATTTGGAATTGAAACCACCCAGTGGGGGTGCCATAGGAATACTTGTCTGCATTTCTTTAACATATCTGTAAATAGGTTAGTATGGAATAAAAGGTGTGATGCTATCAAGATGCATGGCTGCATGTGTGAAAGTGACCATTGTACAGTCAAACAAATCTTCAACACCTTCAACAAACACTTTCAACCAGGAGTGTGAGACACTCAACACAGAAACTGCAGCCACCAAAATGACAGACATGAGCAGCATCATGAATAATTCAGGGGCATCATCTGAAGACCTGCTGTTTAGATGTCGGACCTTGGTTATAAAATGTTAATCTAACGAATAAAACAGAAAATTCTCCCATCCAGAATTTTATCATCAACTTAATTTAAGAAAAATAAAACAAGTGAGGCTTACCAATTCAACACCATGGAGACTATACTCGGTAAAACTGCTCATTTTTATATTTGTATAGGTATATATTGGTTAAAAAAACCTCTAATTATAATTATGTTTCACTGCACATCCAGGAGAAAAGCATTTATTGAACTTGCTTCTAAAAAGCAGCAAAGCTGTCATTTAAAAGTGAATTTATCTGTGAACCACCATGTTTAGACTTCAGCAGGGATCTCACAGCAGCAACGTTATGATGCCCGTACAACATGAATGGGAATGAGCAGTATTTAGCACATAGGAGAGCACAACAGTGTTAATAATGCATTGCCCTTTCTAGGCATGGTAGGTGCAACGCTCAGCCTCTGCCGTTGACGCAGTAAAGTGGGCCAGATCCTTCTGCCAACTGGGACGGGGTGGTGAAACAACGCGGCGGAAGCAGTGAACTGTAGTCTTTCTCGCACTTTTACACTTCCCCTCTCTTTCTCCCCTTACTATCGCTCCATCTTTCACCTCCTCTGCATCTAGCCTCACTCTATCTCCTTTCCCAGATCCCCTGTGTCAGTGAGCTACGTGGCGACACATCAGAGCTCCTCTAGTGCCTGCTGAATTATGGAAAGGGATAGGAGGCAACGGCATTAATGAAACATGCTGCTAGGAGCCACATTTCGCAGTGGTGAGGGGAGACGTGTTGTTGCGGCTTAAATTATTCACCCTCAAAATATCACAGCAACCATCACGCCAAGACTGGTGGCGAGAAGCCACCTGCCACCTCTGAGATGCCGCTCTTCCCTCGTCGTCTGCCCGGCCACATCGGCGGTGACAACAGAACGCTGCAAAAACGCTGCATGCTGCCCAAAGAGGAGGACGTCGTCTGCTACGACATCATCTAATTTTCATAAGAATAAATGTCAACTTAAGTGTTTTGAAGCATTATTCAGTTATCTTTCATTTCATTATAAAATGAGTTATGGTCGTAATCTCCACTTCGATGCGGTGGATCCGCTCAAAACTCGAACCTTTACTTCATCAAATGCCTTCCAAGGTGATTATAAAATAAAGTCCAGATAATAAGAAGTATCCACCTGCACCAATCCCAGCCTGCCAGGCCTTTACTATCATCTCGTTCTCTTTATTGAATAAATCTGAAGATTTTTCTCCTCACAACTCCTGAGGTGTCTACCACAGTTTGGCCTAGTTTCATAGACCCATAAGAACTCTATAGGATTAAAACCAATGAATGCATTGGCAGATTATCATCTTAAAGTTCCAATCAAACAGTAGTGGTGTGCGGATCGATACTGAAATATTGATTCTTCCGATACCAGTAATTTATGTTCTAGAATCGATTCTCATACAAAAATATCGATATTTAAGTACTCTGGGGTAAATTTGTAGTTTATCATTAACAGGAACACAGTTAAGAAAGAAACTATATCATTCAGATCTTCTAAATTTGAAGGAACTACTTCCTCTTGCGCCTTTCATAGACATATGCAAAATACAGCTGTATAAATCTGTCGCAGCCCCTGGCATGCGCACTCACAACAGTGGTTGAGCGTAAACGGAGTCATGTGTGGACATTTTTTACCTCCACAAACAGCCAAGATGCGATTTTCGATACATGTGGCAAGACAGTGAGGTGTTGTGGAAACACCACTAACCTCGTCAAACACCTCAGAGTAAATCATATCAATGAACATGATGAGCTTATGTTGAGGCGAAGTGAAGAGGAGGAGAGGGACAGGTGCTACTAGGGCGAGACAGATGTCTCTCGAAGAGTCCTTTAGTGCTGCAGGCAGGCAAGGTGTTCAAACAGCGCAAAACTTCAATTTTTTTTTATTTCTATATGATAATTCTGCATTATTAAGCAATATGAACAAGTAGTCTGATGTCCTTTAATCATTATTAAGCTATATCCTTATATTATTACTACAATTACATAATACAATATATAATTGCATTATGAAATACAATGAAACATTAAGTTTTTGTACAGAGTATTGGTATCGGATCAGTATCGTCGATACCACCCTGAATTTTACTTGGTATCGGATTGGAAAGGAAATCAGTGGTATTGCACATCACTATCAAACAGCATCTTCAGGTCGTGTCATTGGACTACAAAAATGTACAAAAAGCATTTTCTCCATCCAACAGCTTTACATTTGTTCCGAACTCTCGAAAATCTCATTTAAAACCAAAGTGAACAAGAGTTCAGTGAAACATTGTTACAATGTTTGTGTCTCTGAGCCCAGCTTTTCTACTTTGTTCATATTTAAAGATGCGTTTAAATATGAACAAAGACATAAATGTTTAAAAACATATTTTAATTTCAAAATGTTGCTTTCTTTTTAAAAGGCATCACCACACAGATCACATGTTGTATTCAGACAGAAAGGAATAGCTACATTTTTACTGCACTGCTGGAATCACAATATAAGAGACGCTGTTAGAGTTTTCCTAATCATAAAAAGCTGTTGGGGGTTTTACACACACATACTCACAGTGCATAAAGAAAGACGAGGCTGTGCAACATTTTTGCCATCTGGTAAGCAAAAATGTACTTCATGCTTGAGTAAATTAAACGTCTTAACCAAACCAAGCAAAACCAAAGATCTTATATGAAGGAAGGTCAAGGAAGGAATTTCGGGGGCACCAAAATTATTAGTTTATTTTATATGTAGGAAAAACCGTGACAGTGTGGAAGTAAAATGACATAACGCTGTGTGCATATACACATTAGATGTGTTAGAGACTCCCATCTTCGGTTTTGGAGTTAAACTGTTGGTTTGACAAAACAAGCAATTGGAAAATTCCATCTTGAGACTCGGAAAACTGTGACGGTCGTGCTCATTATCCAAAATGCAAAGCAGCACTGCCCTATATTTGTTTTTACATGATCTGCATATGTATACTTTATTTCATTTCATTTATTTCAGTCGCGGTGACACGAACAAATCTTTGCTACAGTAGATTAGGCAACAAAGAGATGACTCGCGCACCATTTAATATGTGCTTTTTAACTCTGAAAATATGAGCCTTCCCGAAAAGAAGCCCCAGCTTAGTCAGACAGCCGTAACGCTGAAGTTTCCACTGTAAAAACTCAAATAAAACATCTCGGCTCTAAAACAGCCAGGAGGGATATGCTACACTGACCCACGCTCCCTAAAACAGACAGCGGCAGCCCCACACGTGGAGCTGTGATTGGTGCTGCTGAGGACAGTGGTGTTGCTGGGTGTTTGCTCTGTAGTCCGCTTTGACTTTGATTTGACACAAACTCGGCAGAGCCAAGGCGCCGGCGCTGGGTGCGTCTTCGCGCAGACAGGGAGGCGACATCACCTAATGGCCCTTATCTCAGTCTCCTTTAAAAGCATCTTTTATTCCCCACCATCTTTTCACCTCAGCAAAGCTCTGCTTTTTTCTTTTAATAAACCATCAGTCTCCCACGGAGCATCGGTCTCTTCCCTTGGCGGCTGAGACCAGACGGCAAAGCCTGCTGTGGTTTTAATGGGCATTAACTGGGGGACAGTTGAAGCCTAAGTGTTAAAAAACCCACAGCGTCTAAGGGAAACTGTGATTATGGGCTTACATGTTTCTTTATAAAACTAATGCTAATGTCCGCTATAATTCCAAGTCATTTTTTTCTAGTAAAACACTTAAAACTGCACCAATGCAACCTGTGTACTGTTGACTCGTATGTGTTTATGTGTGTGAATGTGAGGGCAGCAGCGTCTCGAGGGACACTTCTTTGGCACACTCGCCTCACTGCTCTCTCCGTCTATCGCAGAAGCAGCTTTGCACGAGGGGTTGATAGGCATCACCTAGACACACTGAACAGGGATGTCTGAAGATGACCTTTCTGTTGACTATGCACACATAAAACGTGCACATCGCAGGCCAGACGGGACTCAGCGGCACCAACGAGGCCTCCGCGGACTCCAATTAATACCCCAGCCCTTCATATCCCCTCATCTCCTCATCTTTAAGAGCTGACTGCAGATTAAATATTTATGCATCAGCACAGAGAGAGAGATAGAAGACTCCTACACGGCTATCAATAATAAAAAAACATCCCACAGCTCATAGTCGCTGCTCGGTTGGCATCAGAGGCTGACAAAAAGGAAGGTAAAATGAGAAAACAACAAGGCTCAGAGTCTTAGCTTTCCCTCACAGTTTGCAAGCTGGTGTCATCGGCTCTTTAAGAGTGCAACTGGATAGCGAGCCAACAAGGACTGCAGAGAAATCAAATCAGCGATCACTGCGTGGGACATGCTGAAATTTAAGTCCAACATGGACCGCGCACACGTGCCAAAGGCAAAAGACAGAAATCCCAAAGGCAAAGCACAGCTGTGAAAGTCCTCTGTTTGACTCATCCCAGCAAAACAAGACATCAGTGACGGCTGGCTTTCACGACAGTGCGCCTTTCCATTTCAAACAGGAAGTGAGTGGAGAAGATAACAGCACGAGTGGTGGCCCACAGATGAGTGGGACACTGGCTGAATAAGTAAGATTTAGGTTATAAAAGATAAAGCTGATGATGTATTCATCAAAATGATTGCGTGCGATTTGAGGCAAGCAAAAAGTTAACATAACGCGGTTTCTTTTTCTCTTTGCAGGTTGCACGCTAAAAAGCACAACATGCATCGTATCATTGCTCCAAATGTGTCTGACGTGACTGACAGTCAAGGATTTAAACATTTTCCTGCTGCGTGGACGAGCCTGCATGCACAGAGACAACCATACAAGGATATCCGGTCTCAGTGACAAACAATATACAGAACCAAGAACAGAAAATATCTCTTTGGCTTTAACCTTTAACACACAGGGATTGTGCACATGTTGTGCTGCATATTCACTTCTGACCTTTTAGCCATATGTAACATGAACATGTACCACTGGAACGCTACATATGACTGAAAATAAGAAAAAAGCTCCACCTTGAGTGGTTCAGAGTGCCAAAAGATCAAATTGTTGGATGGTTGGACTTTATTCGAAAATAAATATTTCAGGTTACTTAAAAACATTTAGAGTGACTTTTATAGGGTTTCCTGCAGTTACATGTAACACTTTGGTAGTGGACAAGCACCCACGATGTCGTACGAAATCCACTCGGCTCTCTGTAAGCTAATGTGACAACTGAGCTACGGTGGACATGAATGATTCACAGCCAAAAATGAATGACAAACGTAGGGGGGACAAAGCCTCTATGAGCGCGCTCTCAGAAGCAGCATCATTAACTGAAAGAGAACACACTTCTGTGAGGATGACGCCATTTTTCCTTACAAGCTCCTCCATTGATCAGTGGAGATCTGTTGTAACATGCGATACGGCAGCATCTTCACAGTGGGAGTGGAAGGAATGCCGTCCCTTAAAGAGGTACTTTGTCTGTCACATGTTCTTATACATGCCAAAGCATTGCATGTTACCTAAATCTGTGGTCTCTAGTGCCTCCCAGTGTTAAGCTACAGCACTACGACTCATTTTCAGTGTGAATTTAACATCATGCAGAGGATGCCTCCACACAAAACAGATCGTTTGCTTGTAATTGAAAGTAAAAAGACAACAACAGTTTTATTTTCATTTATACTGCATTTGTTTGTGTTTTTAGGGGACTATTCCTTTGAGCTTAATAAATAATGTTTAATAGTAAGAAGAAATAAAAATGCCTACATTAAGTCATTTCTAGAATCTATTTTATTATGCACAGGAGCCAGAAGCACGACTGCAGATTATAGTCGAGTCGAGTCCTGAAGCACCAACAAAAAATGCTAACTGGTTACTTTTACACACTAAGCTGTCTACACATTGGTAAATAGGCTGTTTCTCTCACAAATAAAAACAGCTTTATATTGTAAGGTTACAATCCTACAATAATTCAAAGAGAACCCCAACAATCGGATGCTTCCTATGAGCAAGCACTTGGCGACAGTGGGAAGGAAAAACTCCCTTTTGCATCATGGGAGTCCCCCAGCAGCCTATTGCAGCATAGTGAGGATTCAGGGTCACCTGATCCATCCCTAACTATATGCTTTAGCAAAAAGGAAAGTTTTAAATATAATCTTAAAAGGTGGGGGCTGGTTCTGCACAAGAGGGGTGTGGAAGCTGAAGGCTCCGCCTCCCATTCTACTTTTAAATACAGTGGAACCCCGGGCTTACGAAGACCCCATTTAGTTACGAAGGCACTTAACGGCAATATTTCTGCCCCTGGTACGGCAAAATGCCCACGTAAGGTAAAGCCATACCTCCCGGCTAACGTCTTTGAGCGTGTTATTCACCTTTTTCTTACTTGCAGATTAGACTACTGCAATTCATTGTATTATGGTCTAGATCAGGCCACCATCCATCGTCTTCAGATGGTCCAAAATGCAGCTGCTCGCCTGCTAACTGGTACCAAACGGAGAGAGCATATAACCCCAGTTTTAGCTTCTTTACACTGGCTTCCTGTCTCCTACAGGATCCAATTTAAACTTCTACTTTTTGTTTTTAAGTCACTTAATGCCCGAGCCCCTCCTTACCTGTCTGAGCTCCTCTCTGCCTATGCTAGCTCAAAACTAATGCTGTCCATCCCACGGACTAACCTCAAATCCCGTGGTGACAGATCCTTTTCTGTGGCAGGTCCCAGACTTTGGAATAGTCTCCCCTTAAATATTAGATCTGCACAAACACTTGAGCAATTTAAATCTTTACTAAAGACACATTTCTATGCCCTGGCTTTTAACACACTATGACCCAGGCATTCTGGTCTTATTTGAATTAGTTTAGTTATTGTTTTAATTCTTTTACTGTCCTATTATTGTTTTTTTACTGTTATTATTGTATTACATTGTTGCTTTTTAATACCATTTTTATATTGTTAAGCACTTTGTGCAGCATCGGCTGTTTGAAATCTGCTATATAAATAAATTTGACCTTAACGAAATAGATAAAATAGAAAATGTCAAAAAATTAAATAAAATTCCATAATGTTATGTACATGTACACATACGTATGCTTTCTTCAACTCCGCCACCTCTTCCTCCACCAAGAACTTCGTCTTCAGCCAGCATTGCATAACTCAAAAGGCGATGGAAAAAGGTGCTTCTACTTACGAAAATTTTAACTTACGAAAGACCCTCTGGAACGAATTAATTTCGTAAGTCGTTGTTCCACTGTACTCTAGGAACCACGAGTAAACCTGCAGCGTGAGAGCGGAGTGCTCTGTTGGGGTGATACGGTTTTAAGATGTCTTTAAGCTGGAGCCTGATTATTCAAGACTGTGTATGTGCAGAGAAAGACTTTCTGGATTTAACAGGGAGCCAGTGAAGAGAGTAAAAGGAATTACTAGTAACTAATAAAACTACTAACCAGATAATCGACCCCTGTGGGAGTTTACAATTATTTTAATTATTAAAATATTAAGTTCATAAACTATTTTATGAAAAAAATTGTGAAGGCATTGTAAAGAAGCGTTACAAATGTACAAACGCTAAAAGGTGATATTTACTAACTGCATGTTTGGGAGGAGAAGGTTTAAACGGCACATTTACCTTGTAGGAAGGCAAAAAGCAGAGCACACCCTTGGCCATGACCTGGCAGACGTGGAGCAGCAGGCCACCCACTTCATCCTGGAAGGCATACGTCTCTGCGTTCTGAAAGGTGGCACAGAGCTTCCTGCCTTGAGGTCCTGTGCCAACAGTGCCCACCCAAACCTGCAGAGATCAGACATATTTCTTATCAGAGACACAAACGTGACGCACTGTTCCACTCTCATGTGTGCTGCTTGATTAGTCTGCTAAGTTATCAAAGGTCAGCTTGTCAGCATTCCCTGTAATCGTATTAAGAAGATCCACAATAAATCAACTGTGCTGCAATTTGTTAGGTTACGCTGACATCTGCTGGACAAAAGTGGAACAGCGGAAGTGGAGAAAAGACATGTAAAGTCTTGTTTAGTCGTAGCATGCTATCATTAAATTACAGCTGAGGTCAGAAAGCCTTGTGGAGCCTCTCACTACATATTTTTTCATAATGAGGTTTATGGGTAAACCCACTCACCTGAGACTTATTGATCACATGGTTGGCCTCCAGCTGGATGGAGAATTTCACACCAAGTTCAGAGGAAAAGGAGTCCATGGGTGACAGGGTTCCAGAGGTCAACACAATGCTGTGCACAGACCCACTCAGGTCAGAAAAAGCCTTGGAGGTTCAAACACAGAGAGAGATCATGTATGCACGGCCAAAACACCTGATGTGATGGACAAACTGCTAATCCTTCTTTCATTAAAGTTACGGCTTTTTCCTGTGTGTAGCCTCAGTAATCAGTTATCAATCTAAGTCAGCCAAGTCGACCGTCTCACCACAGCAGGGTTAAGGCACCAGAAGCTCAGCGTCAGGACTTCAGCCTTGACCCGGACAGTCTGGCGTCTATTACGTGGCCGAACTATAAAGCCCTGGGCGTCGGGGACATCGGGGGGAGCCTGGTTTGTCCAAGCATAGCTCTTCTGCAGAGCAACACGATAGTCGTCAGCAAATCTACAAACACACACAGAACAAGCGATTAAACCGTTAAACCAGAACAAGAAGGATTCATCTATGGCAGCGGCATCACTTAGCTCACATCCAGAGCGTGTGTCTGACCTGCAGCTGTCTCTGAAGAGGAAGTCGAGCACCATGAAGAGGTTTTTGAGCACAGTTGCAGTAGGTGGGCTGATGGTTGGAATCTGCACCACGTCTTCTCTCCCATTAACGACTCCAACACGCTCCTCCTTCTCCAAGACTGCTGCCAGGTTTTGCTGTCACACAGAAAACGCAAGAACGGAACAGTGTTGTCCACACGACAGCCTGGCAATGTTAGCGTCGCCATGTTTACAGGATGTTCTATGTTAGAATGAATGAACCGTTTGGTGCTGCCCATTCTGGTCGATATGCTGTGCGTACCTTCAGAATGTTGAAGGTGTCTGCAGTGATGCCCAAAGTGTGAAAGATGCCCACTATATCCTTCCCACTCCAGACTTTACCGGCAGTCTCATAGCCGCGCTCAGACATCAGGCTTTGGCTCTCCTGGATCCAGCTGGAGTGACAATCAAAAGACATCCTGAGTGCGCGTGCTCGCTCGCATTAGGATGCGCAGAGAGACAAATGCAGTCACTGACTTGATCAGACTGTAGCAGAAGCCCCTGAGCAGCTCGTGTTTGGAACGTCGGATGTTGTTGTTGACCATGCTGTCCAGCTCGTCTCTGGACATCAGCAGACTCTTGTAGTCCAGTGTGTAGCTGGCGCTCTCCCTCGCACAGTCCTCAATGTTGTGGGCCTCATCCAGTACCAATATCTGGCCTTCCAGGTCAATCTCCATCTGGTGGAGATGGAAAGTAAGACAGAATCAGTGGCCTGCGATCTGGTTTGTTGGTGAGAGAAATTTACTCAAATCTATTTGTACAGTTTGAAATGTACACATTCAAAGTGGTTCACAGGCAAATATCAGGGAAAATGGAACATGGCGATCAGATATAGTAACAGTAGAAACTACAACAATGGTGTCATAGCTCTTTAATGTGGATTCATTAACATGCTGTAAAATTAAGTTGACTTTTGCCTCGTTTCCGTGGTTTTACATACGGAGTTTGCAACGCCACCACAGCCTGTAAAGCTTTTAAATGAAGGGGACAGGTTTCACCATCTTACGTCTACAAATCTGAGTTTGGACGTGGTCATACTGATGAAGTTACTTGAACAAATATTTTTGCTGACAGTCCAGAGCTGCTCCTCCCGCTCTTCCAAACTCTACTCACGCTTTCTCTGATCATTGGGTCCAGCAGGTAGTTATACGGACAGAAGATGATCCAGGCGCTCTGCATGAGCTCACGGGCAGCAAAGTAGGAGCACGAGCGAAGCCGTTTGCCCAGAGTCACCAGCTCCTCAATGTCCCAGGCTGCCCGCAACCCATGGACATGTTGTAGAGTGTTCTGGTCCCGCATCCTCTGCACACCGTGGTAGTAGCGGCAGGACCTTCCCTGCAACGCATGCACAGTGTTACAACAAGGTGTAACATCTCCTATATGTTACCAATTCAAAGGTTCATTTCTAAGACTGGGACTGTAAGATTTCGTAAAACATTGAAAAAACAGTCTTGATTTTTCTGAAACTCAAAGTTTGAAGCTTTTCTATTGAAATTCATCGTCCGAGCCACAGCCCCTGGCAACGTACTGGGATCACTGGCTTTCTTGTTTCCAACATGTGACACAAAACTGTAAAAACTAGTAAAAAAGAAATAAAAATCTGATTTGAACTTGATTCTAATGCTTTTACTTTTTCACAGCTACTCCACATGGTTACAATATCTAACATTTGTTGCATTTCTGTGTTGCTGTTCAGTCTCAAGTTTCCACTCTGTCCAGAGGTGACATACAGAACTTCAGAGGCTGCCTCTGATCAGGTGTTGCAGCAGCTTAAATGTCCTCACTCATACAGTGAATGTAAGCGGCGTGTAAAGAAGCGCCATCTCATGTACCAGCCCTCAGTTACTCTGTCAGCGAAGCTTTCGACGTCCCACCCTGTCCTTGGTGAATTTGCAAAGGTAACCTCTGACACAATAATAAAATAATCTCTGGATGAAACGGCGCGGTGCTACGCTCGACACTCTGCTGACACTGAGGCCTGTCTGCTGAAGGCGAGTTGGAGGATTAATGACCTCTCGAGCAGTCGGAGGGCGTTATGACTAACGATGGCATTAGCTGAACCATGAATCTCTGAGCGTGTGCAACATGGTAACCAGAGCCGACCCTGAGGTGATGAAGACACATTGTATGATTGACACACAGTAAGGGGTTAAGGCTGGGACAGTCATTTCATGTGGGAAGCAAACACCTGCAACGACACTGTGATTGACTCCTTACAGCAGGCGCCTAAACTCTGCCCAGTTTAGGAGACTACAAGCGACTCATGCCTCTAAAAAGCATTTTCCTCAGTGGCTCTGACAGAGTGTTAAAGTGTGTTCTTGCTGCTCCTCTGGGTCGATACTGATGGCAATTACAAACAGGCATGGGCAGTGAGCTGCTAGCTAGTTGGAGCAACGAGTGAATCTGCCTAACACATGTTGCAGGACAGATTCACTGCGAGAGTCTGCGTGTGTGTGTGTCAGTGTTCATCCTCACATCCTTGGCCTCCAGCAGATCCTTGCAGCGTTCATTGCGGTTTGCGTGAGGCACCACGTCTGGGTTGACACAGGTGTGGTCTCTGCTGGATAAGATGGTCATAGGCACGCCGCAGTAAAGGGTGCGCTTCAGCTCATGGGTGATCTGAGTTATCTGTTTATGTGTGCGAGTGCCAAAGAAGATCTTTGGAATCTTTCTTCTGCCATCTTTCTCTTTATCCTTCACGCCATCCTCGGTTGAAGCGCACGGGCACTGCGAGCAGGGTTCAGGAGCCTAGTGGGAGAAAATCATATAAATACTAATACTTGGCACTTTTGTTTAACAGCATGAACCAGATGTTGCTTCAGGAACTGAAAAACATGCCAATGCCAACTGTTGCTTTATGATAAATATCACTGGTCCACAGCAGAAATCAAAGGCCACTAGTATCGCAGTCTTAAATCTCATTTTCTTGCCTTAATTCTGGATTTTCTGGAATAAATACTTTCAATCACTGCTTGCTTTGGCCTAATATTATGTATGTGAAGATTTTCAATGAATTATGAGGAATATCACAACCACCTCGACACCGTTTTGCTCCTTTGATAAACACACAGGCAAGCATAAAGAATTTGCATCCATACACAAGGTGTCCCGTCACTTTTCACCAGGTGACCTTCTCTCTCTCTGAAAGATGATAGGTCACCATTGTGGTGGCTGAAAAAAATCTAATTGGCTGTCCGGCGGCGCGGTGGATCCTTTTTTCCTCCGGGTCACAGGTGAAGTGCAGCCGGCATGGCTTATGAAACTGATCCTCTTTATGTGTTCGGCCGGTTTTTGTTCTGTTTTAAGTCATCTGATCTTTGATCACTCGCACATATAATGTAAAATCATTGGCTTCTCCAGCCAGGAGAGTACAAATCATTATCAGTGTTATCAGCCTTTAATATTAATCTAGTCTCTCGGAGAATAAAGTTAAATGTATCCCAGCGAACTGATGAAAAGCTGATTTACAAAAACATTTATATATTCACTTAAATTCATTTATTTCTACCAGACTTTTTTCTTTAATAACATTTTGTAGTAGAAACATTTTCTGTGCTACATTTATTTTGAAACACCCCAGCTGAACACGCAGGTTATGGAGATTATTAACATTATATTTTATTTATGTAGCAAAAGTTCAAAAGAAGCAGCATCTCTTATTATAATTATGGGAGAGCCATTAGGTATTCATGTGTCATCTACACGGCTCTCCACCATCATCCACCCTGAAACCATCAAACACATCTTTGTTCACTTCAGCAACATCAGAGGTGTTTCTGCTGGTCTTTCAAACGTCTTATAGAGGATATGCAAAGTCTAAATTATATAAATTCATTAGTGCTAAAATGCTGAATGGTCTCATGCTCTGATCACCTGATCTGATGTGCAGCAGACGTCACAGTTGCTTAATATATATAAAATGCTACGATCTAGAAATCTAGCTCATTTCCATCTCCGTGGTCATTTCCTGGGCCCTACTAGAGTAGCTTTGCATTTTTTTTCCAGCATCAGAATAAACCCTATTTATCTTATACTATTCACCCTTAGTCTTTTAAACTTGTCTTCTTTTTTGCTGTAGTTCACAAACAAGGTTAGAACAGCAGCGTGCAGGGCAGTCTGAAGCTTTTCTCAAACATGCTGTGTTTGATGTGAGCAGCCACTATTCTAATAATACACATAGTACATGAGAAAAAACAAAGAGAAGCAGAGCCTGCAGTCCAGGGGAAGAGTATTTTATCCCTTCAATTCAGAATTAACAGAGGATGAAAAGCTCCGCGTTCACTGATTTCACACTGTGTTAATGAAGAAAGCTGTTTAAGGGCAGCAGAGATCTTTACTGACATGACAGCCTTTAAATTGTTAACCAGCTAACAGTATAAGACCAAAAGGTCATCGCTGATACAGACACCTTATCCACTACATGATATCATACTTTCCGTTAGCACAAAATAAATGAGGGCTAACGTGTTTAAGTCAGAGTTCTGTGCAAATTATATGAAGGATCCACGTAAGAATGACTGGTATGTGATGTCATGCGTTGCAGCTTATCACGAGGATGAGGAGGTAGCACTTCTGACGACAGACGAGCGGCTCCAGTTACCCGGTGGCTCAGATTTTCCTAACGTGTTTGCCCATCAAATATTACAATGTGTGTTGGAGTGCAGGCCAAAGAAAGCCCTGAGAGAGCCGCCTCTCAGAGTTAAGAGGGATAACGAGCCCTGAGCCCATGTGAAAAATAAACAGAGGTGCTGCGGGGCCCCAACACCAGTTCGAGTTACCTTTCTCTGCTGAAACAGTTACGCTCTGGGCCCCGGGCCCGATCACCTTACCTGCTGCTGCCACGTTAAATAGAGCCATCCAAATATCCTGCCCCAAGATGGCCAATAATTACTTATTCATTGGCAGGTGGGGGGAGGAGGGGTGGGCTGGAGCAGTGCAGAAGGGCTGGCTGATGAATAGAGGCCCTTGTGAAAAGCTGCAGCAGGAAACAGCTGACACAAGAGTATCCTTTTACGCGGCTGCCTCCTGAGATGCCAGGACAACAAGGCTTCGAGCCTGGCCCCACAGCCCAGAGCAGACACCCCCTAGAAAGGAATGCAGATAACTGGCAAAAAGGCCAAGAGGGGCACAACCCTGCTCAGCAACAACAGCATAGTCCTGAACATGGTTCTCTTCTGAACCTGGAGCAGCTCTGTTGGTGTTACTCTGAGTGTGCAGCTACCTGCGGGAATACCCTCATGCTCATCAATGCTCTTACTAACATTGCATTTACAGGTCCACTGCATGGCACAGAGGTACTTTCAGCTGCTTTGCTACACTAAGCCTGCAGGGCACACCTACTCTGCCAGGTGTAAGCGCACGCAGCAGCGAGAGCTCTGGAACTGACAGAACAGAGGTCAGCAGAGTTACCGAACACCTCCGAATATTCACAGGTAGGCTACTGTTGCTCTGCTCCCTGCCAACACCTGAGAGATGGAAATCTCACACTCCGGGGGGCCAGTCGGAGGGCACACAGGGGCTGCAGGCAGTTGATCACTGAGGTATCACTGGCGCCTCTCGCTGGACGCCAATTTGCTCCTCATTCCACAGCTTTCGAGAGGCCTGGAATTCATTCCAGTAAGGGTGGTCTTCAATAGCAAATAACTCTGAAGACATGACACCCAACACCCCCGCCTCCCGATATGGCCACAGCGTGCAGGTAGGGGCCCTGGCAAATACCTGCCCTCCAAAGCACCTGTTTATCCCTCGGGCGCAGTAACCAGCAGGTGAACCCCATTCAATATTTATCCCCGTGGCTTTCACAGATCAGCAGCCCAGGCGAGGCAAACCCTCTTAATTAAAACTGGAGCTTGCTTCAAAGGGCCCCATTCAGGCCGTCAGTCAGCGCTCACAGGACAAAAGAGCCCGGGTCACGTAGCTGCAGGGAAACCAGAGAAGGACGCACTTCTTCATCTTCACTTTCCCTCCTCCTCTTTTTCCACCTCCCACCATCTGATCCCAGCCACACACCTGCGGCAGGTTACGATGAAGTTGTGAGAGTGTAACCACCTCTGCAAGCTGTGCTGCAGCATCCTAAAGCCAAGCACGCCTCAATCATTAGGAGCAACTTGGTAGTCTGTCCAGAGAGAACCTCCAGATATCCACTATTGATCACTTTTGTTTTTGCCCGTCCCGTTCACAATTATTGTCTGAAGGCCAAGAAAAATGCCCAACGGATTTGTTTTCCCAAGTGGATCATTATGGCTTTGCCAGACTGGTCCACCTGATTCATCTTTATTATTTATTTATTTTTTACTTTGAAGTTATTACAATCTGAACAGTTATGACCGAGGGATGGGAAAGATGTAGACAAAAGAAGGGCAAGAAGAGGAGAGGGAAAGAAAAACAGAGGGGAAGAGGGACAGAGAGAAAAGACGGGAAAAATCCACTGCTGCAAAAAAGAAGAAGAAAACAAACAAAAAAAGAGAAGAAGACGGTAGGAGAACCGCAGCAATAAGCAAGATGAGCATAAGTATAGAGGCAGCAGCCAGGCAATATAGTGTATCTGTGAACACCTGTGCGCTTGTGCTCCAAAGGTTTCTACATGTAACGATCTAACAGTAGGTGTGGGGAGCCACAGCCCTGCCAGCAGGCATGGAGGAGATCTACTGATCACTAACGGTGCCGTGAGACCTTTGAGAACATGCTGTGACTGGTTCTGCTTCACACAGGACAGCGAGTAAAACTGCTGACTCATAAGAAATGCTCTGCATGGAGAAACTTGTTCTATCTTATTCTTCAAAAAATTCAACACATTTTGAATATTCTCAGTAGAAGCAGCTAAAAGAAGCAGTCGGCTTATTAATCAAAGTAAATGAATCAGCTACTATTTTAATAATCGTCTCAAAACTGTTTGGTTTTTTTGCATCTTTTGCAACACAGTAGCGTGTTACATTTTTTACTAATATGACTTCACATACAGTAAAACTCCCCAAAATATATACCAACAAATATGACACAGGAGTGATGGTGTTGCTAGTTGTTCAACTTCTGTTTGAACAGGTTGTTTCCCTTTCCAGCAGTTTGAACTGAACGTTGGCCGTCTGACATGACAGCACTGATTTCCCTCATATTGTAAAACTGCAGACTTTTACAGACTCAACAACATGAAGGTAAACCAACAATGACGGCCTGTAATATTAATTATTCAGTCTGTTTATCCTTAATAGACCAAAGAAATAATACTACATGATGCTAAATACTACTGTTTCCTAGAGGGGTGTCACCATAACAATCACTAGGATCACGTCAACAACCCACCTATGATAACGCTGTAAATTCTAATTTTGTGAAGTCATTCGATTCAGACTCGGCGCCACGCACTTTCATTTTCATGTTAACAGAAAAGATAAATACAACCAGATTTCTGATGAATTTGACTCGTGACTTTTTTGCCATTACTTTGTTGTTTTGTAATGTTTCAGTAGTATTGTATAGATATTACAAGTGTTTGGCCCATTTTAGTCTCTGTTATAAAACGTTACATAAAAGGATCAGCGTAGTCTTGTATGTGCATGGATTCCTTACTCAGCTTTTCTGATAACTGCACTGCTGCAACACTGTTCAGACAAGTTCAACAGGTTATTTGTGATACTATCTATATATTACATTCCATAATACTGACAGATTTTCTTTCATTAATTAATTATGTTAGAGTCATTTTGTAGGGCTGACTGCTGATTACTAACTTTGTGTCTTTGAAAACAGGATGGTCCCATGTTTATCCACATTAGACATTTATTATGTTCAAATTCCTTTTTTTTGTGACACAAAAAGTTGATGGCACTCATATCCTTCCTCATGATTTCAATTCTTTTAAAGCCATTTGAAATAAAAACACATTTTATGGTGAAAGACATGAAAACAGCAGTGAAAAGTACAGCGCACACGCTGTTACATTTTCAGTTAGGCCGAAACAAGTTCGAGCCTCTGACCACAGTCTCTATCAATCTGGTGGAGTATACCGCCACCCAGTGGTGATGCTGATTATCTGAAAACCTCTAATATGATCGAAGCGAGAAAATCCACCATAAGAGGGTCAGCCTGTGGCACCGTGTAGCAAACCTTTAAAGCACAACTAACACCAGTGTAACGATGTCTCAGTGAGCCAGCACACAGGCTGGATCTGTCTCACACACAGCATTTTCACAAAGCCTCTGCAACAGAACATCTCAACTATCAGGCTCTGGTACGGTTGTCACGATACGGGAATTTCAAACAGAAGAAAACCACGGGGAAGATCGTGACCCCATCCTGGAACAACAAAAGCTGAAGAAGTCATATCCTGACTTGTTAACCTGTTAATTTTCAACAGATTTTCTAAACTCAAACAACTAATATTGGATTTAACAAAATAGGTATTTGAGATCAAGCTTGGGGGGTTTATTGATTTACAAATTGTTTAAATCATTTCATTACACATGGTGAAGTTAATTACTGTTTAAGTTACTGTAGAATTCAAAAGAAGAGCATTCATGACATTTGGATGAAGACCGGTATTATAAATAAAGAAGCTATAATAAGCAGAGCGCTCACTGACAGACTGCAGCGATCACAGGCTGCATTGTAAAAATGACCTCACAGGTGGCTACAACAAAACAGGAAACACACTTTAATAAATGAATGTAAAAGCAGAAAAATTAGAGTTTGTCATGCTGTCTACATCCACCAGTCCCACTGCTGCGCCTCAGTCTGCAGCTCTGCTTTTGCTCTGATTGGTTCTCCACACTCTGAACTCTGATCAGCTTCACTTCCCCTGCTGCTCTGCACAGCCAGCAACCCTCTGCTTCTCCACGTGTCCGTGATCCGCTCTGTCACAGCTCAATATTCCATCTGCCAGTCGTGCAGTTTGCAATAATTATTAATCTTTTACCTGACTAGCGGCTATGTTAATAATAACAGATGGCTAATGTGGCTATCGGGTAATTGCTAATAGTTAAACAGCTAACGTTAACCCGTGTGCTGGTCAGGTTACCATTGATGATAACTGTTTAATATTTTAATGTGGTTGAAATGGGAGCTGATCTCTGAAATTCCTCCTAAAGTGGTGTTCAGTGTTATGAACTTTAACTACTTCAGCTATTAGTGAGGAGAGGACCTGTGAGCCTGTCTGGATCGTACTCACGCAGGAAGTAGAGGAACAACCGGGAGCTTGGTGTTTCGTCTCGGCATTCCAACTCTGAGGTCCCGCTGGCTGGTTTTCCAGCTCCGGCTCATCGTCTGTGAACACGACTCCCTTCTCCAGTCGCTGCCTTTTACGGCTCTGAGAAGCAAACACAGGAAACTTTACTGATCTGTGCATTTCTTATTCTAATGAAACCAGCACAGAAGCTGCTAATGCTGCATACGATCACTGTTTAAATGTAACGCAGAGTAAATCTGGTGTTAGTGAACAACAGGCATCGGTGCCTACCGTGTTCTCTGCAGTGCGGATGCGTTTCCTGTCTTGCTGGAAGTCATCATCTTTCACACAGTCGGAGCTGAGAGATGCCTGGAACTTCTCTGACAGTCGAGAGGCTAGAGACTGTTTTCTTCCTCCTTCTTCTGGGAGAAGCACTAAAACACAGAAACAACACATGCAAATGGATGTTTTATATACAGTTTACACTGGTTTAATGAAATGCTTTAAGTGTCACAAGCCTCTGTGATGAGTCCTTTAACAACTGTGCCGTTGTTGGGAGGCACCTGTTGCTCCAAAACACTGGTGTTGGTTTTTAAGAGCTTAAATAATTTAACTAAATTAAATTGATGTAATTCGGACGCCAATCTCCTGGTTAAAAATGTGTGAATTTCCTTTAAGTCCACCAAAAGGATTCTAAAGAACGTATTACTTTATAACCGAGCTAATGAGGATACACAGGGTCGACTGACTATATAACAAAAACATTGTAACTGTGAGTCGTTGTCATTCTAATGCCAAAGTGAAAGTTATGCCGAGGTTAGCTGGTCGTTGTTGTAGTTTTTCTCTGTATGTTCTGCTGCTGCATTTCCAGATGACTTCATATAAAAACTAAAGTTAAGACACAAATCTGGACTAATGGTCCCAGGGGGGGTTTTGAGTATCGATTTTCCGATTAAAATCGATTCTAGCTTGAAATGTGATATCAATTCATTAAAATCCTGAATCGATTTTTAAATATACATTTATTTAGCCTGAAACGCCAGAATCTCAGGTTAAACCTCACAAGCTTTCGACAGACACCAAACAGCTAAAGTGAGAGCAGGCACAGGGATTCTGCACAAAGACAAACGCAAAGCGCGGACCCGCCAACGCATCATGAGGTGTCGGCTTTCCCGACGGCGTGTCCGACCGTGGACGTGCCGTCGGGGCTGAAAGCCGACAGCTCACAGATTCTGATGCGTCTGATTGCGTTTACGTCTTTTTTTGCGTTAGATTCTGAGTGGCAGGTTTTGTCTCTCCAACCATCCCCCTGACTTTTCCTGTTTTGCTTCCACCACGGTGAAAATCGCACTTCCTGCAGAGCTCTCTGTCTCTCTGTGTACTTCGAGAACAGTTTCCCATCTAAAAATCTCTGTTTTCTGCATTATTCGCTTGCTTGTTACGCACCAGTCTACCGTTATGTACAGCGCTGTCGGCCAGTTTTTCTTTTTTTAATTTAACTGACTTCCAACAAGAAAGTCGTAATAAAATAACTTTGCACTTCTGTGTTTTATCCTCAGTTACTTTGACACAAAGGCATCTGCTGTGATGCTCACACCTCTGATGACGTCTCACAAGTGTCAGCTGTCTTTTTATAGATATAAAAATATAGAGATGTGCTGATAAATGCTCAGAATTATAATATTTCTGACTGTCTGAGGCAAAATTTTCCCGATTCAAATCAAATCAAATCGTGGATCGAACCGAATCGATCCTAGAAATCAGTGGCGACACCCAGCCCTAAATGGCAGTAAGTGAAAGGGTGATTTAATTAAGGACATGTTCAAATATCAGTCATCCTTGGAACTGTTGTGATTGATTGGATAGTCCGTGCAAGGAGAGACATACCCACTCTCCCTCCTATTTAATTATTCTGCCCACAGAAATAACATTACTAATGCCAGAATTTCAGATTTGCTCGTCTGAATTTCTACTCGAATGCCCCTTAAAGACGGACTTTAAGTCAGAGCAGCCCAACCAGCCCCAATTTAACAATCAAAGATAGTGGCAGTGGACATAAACACCAGTAAAACTGTGAACCGTATCTGTGCTGACACAAATAAGCCATACACAGAGCACTGACCGGGTTCTGCAACGTTTTTAAGGACAAAAACCAAACGCTGCACTGTGTAACATAAAACTGCAGGTGATCAACAGCTAACTACGAGTTAATCGAGTGACTAGTGGCTGCAGGTACCATTGTAACAACAGGAGTACAGGTTCAGGTACTGTATGTTTCACAACTAAAACCCAGGTCTACTTACTGGGTTCTTGTGCTGAAGTCGACGGCTGAGCCGTGTCTTTAGAGGGTGACACAGTGAGGTCCACAACAGCATGTTTGTCTGCTGCTGTTGCCTTGTTCCTGCTGGATTTGCTGTGACACCCACACTTGCAAGACGTGGGGGAGTCGGACTTGTGGCTCTTGTCTGGACCGGTGCTTCCTCCTTCCTGTAGTTTGGCTATAATCCGATAGTGAAACAGAGAACTGTCAGTAACATTGACCCTGAGTGGCTATTAGTTTTTTGTGTATAAGAAAAAATGAAATTATACTTACAAGAAAACAGTAAGAACAAAAGAAATGAGTCAGTGGTTAAACTAAAGTCTTAATTTACCCATTTTGCTCAATATTTTTATCACATGAATCATAATTTAAAATAATCCGTACTGATCTTAATCCATTGTTTGAAATAAGTCATTTTAGCTCCCTCATCATTACCTTTAATCTAATATTGTTTTAATAGGCTGCCAATCATAAACAAGAGGTACAGTGGGGCAAAAAAGTATTTAGTCAGCCACCGATTGTGCAAGTTCCCCCACCTAAAATGATGACAGAGGTCAGTAATTTGCACCAGAGGTACACTTCAACTGTGAGAGACAGAATGTGAAAGAAAAATCCATGAATCCACATGGTAGGATTTGTAAAGAATTTATTCGTAAATCAGGGTGGAAAATAAGTATTTGGTCAATAACAAAAATACAACTCAATACTTTGTAACATAACCTTTGTTGGCAATAACAGAGGTCAAACGTTTACTATAGGTCTTTACCAGGTTTGCACACACAGTAGCTGGTATTTTGGCCCATTCCTCCATGCAGATCTTCTCGAGAGCAGTGATGTTTTGGGGCTGTCGCCGAGCAACACGGACTTTCAACTCCCGCCACAGATTTTCTATGGGGTTGAGGTCTGGAGACTGGCTAGGCCACTCCAGGACTTTCAAATGCTTCTTACGGAGCCACTCCTTTGTTGCCCGGGCGGTGTGTTTTGGATCATTGTCGTGTTGGAAGACCCAGCCTCGTTTCATCTTCAAAGTTCTCACTGATGGAAGGAGGTTTTGGCTCAAAATCTCACGATACATGGCCCCATTCATTCTGTCCTTAACACGGATCAGTCGTCCTGTCCCCTTGGCAGAAAAACAGCCCCATAGCATGATGTTTCCACCCCCATGCTTCACAGTAGGTATGGTGTTCTTGGGATGCAACTCAGTATTCTTCTTCCTCCAAACACGACGAGTTGAGTTTATACCAAAAAGTTCTACTTTGGTTTCATCTGACCACATGACATTCTCCCAATCCTCTGCTGTATCATCCATGTGCTCTCTGGCAAACTTCAGACGGGCCTGGACATGCACTGGCTTCAGCAGCGGAACACGTCTGGCACTGCGGGATTTGATTCCCTGCCGTTGTAGTGTGTTACTGATGGTGACCTTTGTTACTTTGGTCCCAGCTCTCTGCAGGTCATTCACCAGGTCCCCCCGTGTGGTTCTGGGATCTTTGCTCACCGTTCTCATGATCATTTTGACCCCACGGGATGAGATCTTGCGTGGAGCCCCAGATCGAGGGAGATTATCAGTGGTCTTGTATGTCTTCCATTTTCTGATGATTGCTCCCACAGTTGATTTTTTCACACCAAGCTGCTTGCCTATTGTAGATTCACTCTTCCCAGTCTGGTGCAGGTCTACAATACTTTTCCTGGTGTCCTTCGAAAGCTCTTTGGTCTTGGCCATGGCGGAGTTTGGAGTCTGACTGTTTGAGGCTGTGGACAGGTGTCTTTTATACAGATGATGAGTTCAAACAGGTGCCATTCATACAGGTAACGAGTGGGGGACAGAAAAGCTTCTTACAGAAGACGTTACAGGTCTGTGAGAGCCAGAGATTTTCCTTGTTTGAGGTGACCAAATACTTATTTTCCACCCTGATTTACGGATAAATTCTTTACAAATCCTACCATGTGGATTCATGGATTTTTCTTTCACATTCTGTCTCTCACAGTTGAAGTGTACCTCTGGTGCAAATTACTGACCTCTGTCATCATTTTAGGTGGGGGAACTTGCACAATCGGTGGCTGACTAAATACTTTTTTGCCCCACTGTATAAACACCAAATCGGTGGGGCTTCTATACTCACAGCCAGAGCTATGAGCGGCTCTGGCACCATAAAGAGTTAAGAGCAGAAAAACTTTAAGACCTGGTTTTAGACTCACAGGGAGTCTTCGTCCATACGCTAAGCTAAACAGTTTTATGAGTATCCACTGGAGCAGTTTAAATGTGACAGAAAAAGCAGATTTCATTGTATAGATAAAGTGCAAGTATATCATCCAACTTGAATTTTACATGTACATGCACTCAGTCATACCAGGCTTACCAAACTGTGCATGCTGCCAACCCAGGGCTGAACAAAGCAACGCCAAGCTCTTTCCACTTCCAGTTGGAGACTCTAGTAAACAGTACTGCCCTGTGTTCAAACCTCGTACAATCTACAAAACAACAGAGAAGAGCTAAGTTAAAACATACAACGCTGAAGTGAAAAACAATGAAATGTCCACTACAGCCACGGTTTATGCTCCACATTATGTTCAGGGTGGTTTTTTTGTTTTAACCAGTTATCACGTTCCCTGCGAGCTAATGTGAATGTGAGATTAGGATCTTGGAGGACTGTACAGGAGTATGTCTAGGATGGGTGAAAACCTCCCTTCGCCTATCTATTAAGCTTGCAGGTGTAGCAGTCTGTTTGCTTTGTGCAAAGGGTACATGTGGCTGTGCAACCATACCAAACTTTATGAAGAACTTAGGGAGAAGACCCAAACTTACATTTTCAAAATGCAAATACATGCATAAGTCAGACAAAGGAACAGCGAGGTTTGCAGGATCGTAGTAGAAACTATGCTATGATTGCATGTTGTGTATTTAGCTTATAATAAAGTGGTTTTCCTGTAAAAATTGTTTTGATATCCAAACTTAAAAAAAAAAAATCAAGAAAAAAAACACATTACTAAATAATAATGTATAATGAACGGTACTAGTAGTGAGTCAGATCACAGCAGACTGTTGTTTTTTTTGGTAAAATATTTTAATAATGTAGTGAAGCAGTGCATCAGGAGGTGAGCGTCATTTAATCAGCATTAAGTGTGGTTTTGAGTTTTTTCATGACCAGAGACATTGAAAGAAAGACACGTGTAGCCTGGCACAGCCTCTGTCACTGCACAAGCAAGCACAGATGGATGCGACTCACTAAATTCATCATAGCCAGCTGGGACGGGTAAGCCTTGCAGGGGAAGTGGATCTTCACCCCTCCAATGGTGTACTCCACTGGTGATGAAGTCATGCTCGCCTGTCCCGACAAAAGTTCAGAGTAACACGAGTTAGGTGTGTAAGGTACAGTAACATACAACTAACGCACTGCGAAGTAGCCTGCAGTAGTTACACTATTTCTTCTGTCTGAAGACGTCACCCAGATAGGTAAAGCTGGAGAAAGTGATGCGTTAGCTTGAACGTTTTTGCTCGAATACCAAGCAAGAGCTAATACTACGAGCTGCACCATTACTGTACTACTAGAGTATCCCATGGTTACACTGGTCACGCCTGTCACTAAAGACATATATTTGCATATTTGTAAACAAAACAGCAAAATATACAGCTGTTTACATCTTCTTTACTTACTGTGATTCTTCCCGCTCTCACAAATCACGCTAAGGATCCGGACAGGAAGTCGGCTACATTGCACATTAAAACTTCACGCGAAAGCTTTCAAAATAAAACTGGTATTGGAAAAGATCACGAAACATGTTGTACGTTAAATTCCCATTTGCTCTATATTCTTTTGACATGTTAACTTATACAATTCTCAGAAGTTAGGCAACGTTAAAAATACGTGTGCAATAGTGTGTACAATAATGTAAATTCATCCCGCTATTTTACGCTTTTATTATGAATAGTTAGCGCTGACCAGTGACTGCAACTTATGTGGCTACAAAACGCCGGAAATTACGTCAGTAAACATTAGCGCCGTTGACTGGAGAGTCACGTTGTTATTCCCGGAAGTTTAGCGGGCAATTGGAAAAAGTGAAAGGAGGCCGACGGTGCTGCATTTCAGTAGTGATCAATAAATGCATTGATCTGCAATAACTTGTATACCAGAGTGGAGTACATGTAGTTAAATCTATGTATATCTAACTATTATATAATATTCAATAATCAGTGATAGCTTCTTGACATATTTAAGCTTTCATTACCACATTTCTTTTACCATACTTATTTTATTTATTATTTTTTTAAACATTGCATGCTAACCAGCAGCAGCCACAACTTAATATTTATTGTTGTCATTTTGATTGAATAGAATAAAGTTGGCTAATATTTCACTCGATAATGTTTCCATGTTTTTAAGAGTTTTTTTTCTTACAAAGTAGCATCAGGGCCCCATTAATAAATATAGGTATAAATTAGGGGTGCAACGATATTCGTATCGATATTGAACCGTTCGATACAGTGCTTTCGGTTCGGTACGCATATGTATCGAACAATACAACATTTGTAATTTATTTCATCAACTTTCCTTCTGACGATGCTGTCTGTGTTGAGCGCTCAGTGAATCTGCGTTCGACTACTCCGCCTAGGCTGCACTGTTGAGCGCAGATCCACTGAGCGTTCAACACAGACAGCATCGTCAGAAGGAAGAGCGCAGGGCAAGCTAGCTAGACAGAAGTTAAGCTCTCCTTGCAACATCGCAAATTGACCCTCCCCCACCCTCATTCAGATCTGGCATTTGGAATTATTTTGGTTTTCATGTGACGTATGACCCTGAAGGTAAGCGCGTCATGGACTAAAGTAAAACAGTATGTTGGATGTGCCACGCAATGCTCAATTACATGGGTGGGAACTAGTGTGTTAGCACAGTTAGCTCGTTAACGTGTTGGCCGTCTAGCCCCACGCAGGGGTAGCTCATTAACGGAGATTTGCCGTGTTGTGGCGTTAACGTCATTTCAACGAGATTAACGCTGACAGCACTAGTGGGAACACAACGAATATGACTGCACATTTACGCCGACATCATCCTAGTGCAAAGACAAGTGGAAGCAGACAAAAACAACAAGCACGCATGCTACAAACTTTACCCGAGTCATTTAGACAGCCGTTAGCACAGGATTCTCCTTATGGGGACCTGATATGTTTAATATTGTGGCGAGCTCAGACAAGGAGGAGACGGAGGTATCGTTTGGTCTTGCTTCCCGTGAGCTAGCCAGGGAGCACAGCCGTTTATTGACATCTGCAGAAGAACACTGCCGCTAGCTAACTGCTCAGCGCAGTAACGCACAGCAACAACAACACACAGGGCGCCCTCTGACCCTGGAAGGACACACCGTTGCAGCGAGAGGGCGTCACCCGTCACTATGGCAACATAAACAAAACATAACTGTACAAACAGAACCCCGAACAGCCCTGACCCGCTACAATATGCTGCTGAGAATATAGCCCAGAAGAAGCGGATAGTATTGCTTTTATTTTGGAAAGAGCCATTTCTCTGTAATAAACTCTCTTTTCCAAAGATGAGTGATTCCTCAATCAGATACAGGGCTCGCAAAATCGCTAGCCCGACGTCCCGGGGCTAGCGATTTTTCCAGTCGGGCTACCAAAATCTATCTGCGTTTGAATTTGCGCTTGTTTTTTGCTTTCACTTTGCAATCGCGTGAACTGTGTATAGAGAGCGACAGCACTGATTGGTGAGTGACGATAATTTGTGCACCAATTCCTCTGACATCGTCTTATCAATCGTTAGCTTACTATGCAAACATGACAAGTGAAATCTCCCGCAGCTTAAACATGTGAGAGGTTGATCGCGCAGAGAATCGCTGAGCTTATGTGAGTGCGTGTGTAAAAGCAGCAGGATATATATTTTAGTTCTGCTGAGCCAAATAAGACAGGTCAGGGTGAAGAAGTGACAGCCAAAGAAAAGCCTACCACAAAACGGAGAAGTTATGACAAATCAGACTATAAGGCAAAAAGAAAGTGCAGCTTTATGGTTTCATGGACAAAAGAATTTCTGTGGCTGCAATATGACGAGCTAAATAACCAGGGCTGCACATAAGTGGTCCGCAGGTGCGCATTCGCTGTCAAAAAACCCCCAAAAAACCGCGCACAAGATATGAAGTTGCAACGCGTGTTTGCGTACATAAGATTTTCTGGAGGAGGACAGACATTTGTTTAGAACTCTTAAAGATGTCGAAGAAGCTCCTTTAAGCAATTACTTTGGTGTTCCTCCACCTCCAAAGAAATGTCAGAAGGAGTCCGAACCACAAAAGAAGCACGTATTCTCGGAAAAGTGGTTGCAGGAGGTGAGCTGGCTTCAAACAAATGATGAACGCACAGAGATGTGGTGTGGAATGTGCCGTGAAAATCCCACTCTAGCGGACAACAACAGTGCTTTTTATATGGATGCAAACGCGCGTTGCAACTTCTTATCTGGTGCGCGTCTTTTATTTTGACAGCGAATGCGCACATGCGGACCACTTATGTGCACCCGTGTAAATAACATAATGTTCTGCCGGGTGTGTTGTTGGTTTTCTCTCGATTTCTGAGTCGACAAGCGCCTTTGTTACTGGGACCAGTCATTTTAAGAAAGGCCCCCATTAGAACCCATGAGAAATGCAAGAAATGCATTATTGCTCAGTCTGCAATATCTTTCCCAGAACAAACACCAATTGCAAATAACATACTAAAAATAAACCTGAAAAATCTGTTTAGAACAGCTACTATGTTGCAAAGAGTGAACTACCACTGGCACAATTTAGCAGTCTTTGCAAACTTCAAACAGCAAACGGCCTCGATCTTGGTTCCACTTGTCTCTTACCCGTGACTTCAGCGGAAATGTCAGATTCAGGATCTGACACAGACGGATTCATGTCCTACACAGTTCTTACAAGTTCATAGAAATTTCTGTTCAATTAGAACCAAGTATTTGAGTTGATGATTGTAATTTTTATACAATGTTGTAATTTGTGTTTCAACAATTTTTTGATTAATGTTTTGTTTCCTTTACAATATTATACATTAATGTATAATATTGTAAAGGAAACAAAACATCAATCAAAAAATTGCTCTATTTTTTATTCGGGCTACTTACATTTATTTTGGGCTACCAAAAACTGAAGAGTCCCTGCCCGAAGGGCTACCAGGGATTTTGAAATTTTGAGAGCCCTGAGATATATTTATTTTTTTAATTACTTTTGTTTCAGCAACATTAAATTTAAAAACTGTACTTTTGAGTTAAAATATATATTTATAATTTTAATAAATGACAAATTAAAAAGGCATGAACATTTTTTTTGTATCGAAAAAATATCGAACCGTGACACCAAAGTATCGAACCGAACCGTGAATTTTGTGTATCGTTGCACCCCTAGTATAAATGATCAAATTTCAATGCTAAGGTTGAAATACTATTTTGAGATATAAGCTGAAAAATATTTTCAGAGTAAAGTCCAAATAAGAGTTTCAGAATAAAATTCAAATGTGGAAATTAAAGCCTTCTACAAAATGCCTTGTGTAGATGAGATGGTGAAATTGTACTTCATAATCGGTTTTAGTCAAAGGAAATGATTTCTCTTTTAGCGCATCAACACAGTGTGGTGATAAATATAATGACATTGAAGAGGTGGTGCAGAAAGTTGGAACTGTTCAGAAGGAAAAACCACAAAACCCTGGAAGAGTTGGAGAGATTTGTACAAAATGAAATGGCTGACAATGGGCAGATGCAAGGACACTGATGGTAACACCCTTGTACAAAAAAGAGGATGTGTGTTGAACCACAAACTCATCTACACAAGGCATTTTATAGAAGGTATAGGAGCCGTGAAGGTTGTTTGCCTTGAAGCAACAACTCAAAATAGTATTTCGAGTTTAACCTTTTTTCTGAATGTGATGATATGGTTTTGATGTGTGTTTGGGAGTTTTATCTTGTTGGAACACCTAATTGTATCCAAGTTTCAACTGTCTTATTTGAGGGGAAGTTAAAGTATTTTTCTTCATTATTCTGTCCATGGTGTGCAATGTACCACTGGCAGCAAGATAGCCCCAGAGCATGACACCACCACTACTATGCTTGACAGTTGGTACAGTTGCTGTACAGTTGTTAAAACCTAGCATATCTCTTATCGTGCAAATGTCCGCTTCCCACATGCACGATTGATTTTGGAACAAGACAACATCTCGTGATCAGCAATGTCCTAGTCCATAGCCATGTAAAACTCGCTTCACTGTGGATAGCAATGCTGGTTTTCCAGTAGTTTCCAGTTCTTGACATGTTTGAGCGTTCGTGGTTCCTGGGTTGCTTCTGCACATCCTAACCAGTTTCCTGTCATCTGAGCGTGACAGACTGGGTCTACTTGTCAACATTGACAAACTGGTGACACATCCAGTTTTACTGAGGTACAACTGAACTAATGATGTTGGGCTCTGAAATAAACACTTCTGTGTCTTCTCTTTTACCTTTACTTTGTTGGTCAAAGTGCTGTCAAACAAATCCTTTTTATGATGGGAAAAAGAAACTACCAGTTATAGTCAGTCATGATCACTAAGAAGTTAGCAGGCTTTGGCCTTGTCACGTTGAAAACATTTTACAACCCGCAGCACTATTTATCAAACGACAAACTGAGTCTATGTATATATTCTAGTCAACAGATGAGGACAGAGTTCTTAGCCTGACTATGAACATATTAAATCTTTGTTATTTCCCTTGTTGTCCGTTAAACAGAGCAAAGAATTTTTACCACAGCTTTTCCAAACATTTTAGTTTTATTTTGGATGCTTACATTATTTAACTTTGCACACAGAAACAAAATAATTTCACAAAAACAAAAAAAACCAAGGTCAAACTTATTAGCCCCCCTTATGCTAACGAGCGGTTGTGTATCTTTTTTTGCAGGACAACAGTCTGCAGTGTTTTGCTATTTTTTTCAACAAGTCTCACACAAGCCTCCTGAACAATCCCACCCATTCTTCTTTGGTCAGTGTGTCACACTCCTCCAGATTTCATGGTCACCCACAGACTTTGGACTGTCTCTAGCTTGCTTCTGGTGCAGTCAAAAACAAGGAAAACGACAATAACATACTGAAGAACATCCTGAACATGTTCTGGGGATACTCTCTACCACTTCATCTAACTCACTCCAGAACTTTAAGGAGCTTGAATAGAAAAGCGACTTGACTCCTTTGAGTTTCCTGAAGACGCCTTGAAGACTCGAGAAAGTCTTTTCTATTCAATCTCCTTAGATTACCATGACTGAGAACCTACACAGCCTTACTCCAGAATTCCTCTTTCTCTTCTGACGTTCAACCAGTGGGACATATGCAATGGCAAATGTTTTTTTGTTTGTTTGCATAATGATTTTTTTAATTACTAAATATTTTCAAAGCGTTGTAATTAAGTTACTTCAGAGAATTTCCATCCATTCGCTTCCGCTTATCCTTCTCAGGGTCGCGGGGGGCGCTGGAGCCTATCCCAGCTGTCATAGGGCGAAAGGCGGGGTACACCCTGGACAGGTCGCCAGTCTGTCGCAGGGCTAACACACAGGGACAGACAACCATTCACACTCACTCGCACATTCACACCTAGTGGCAATTTGGATTATCCAATTAACCGATCCCCACAAATTCTTCAGAGAATTTATTTTATTTAAATAGGTTCATTTCCAGATAAGTGTTTTTCACATTTACATTGTACACATGCACTTGGTGTTAGCACAGCTATCCGAATCAGGGAGGTGAGTACTTCGATTAATAAGCAAACAAAAAGAGGAACAGAATTCTCAAATATATATAAAAAAATCATAATTGAGGAATTCCAAGCCAAGCAACAGACTGCATTTACAGAGTATGTCAAACATGAATCATCACTGTATAATTTAAATAACCCACAATGCTACAAATTCCTGTTAGAAATTGCACTTAGCTCAGTGGAAACACATCACGTAACAAAGACTGAGAAGTTTTTCTTTCCTGTGTAATGGTCGTTACTCTCTCGCAGGAAAAATCTGAATCATACAGGGCTCTGTCATGTTTTCCTAACTATACTAAGCTCAGTGAGTGATCTATTCTAAAACGATTTTATTATTTGACATCCTCAATTTCAGACTAGCTGCATTGTTTGTTAAAAGCAACTCACTCCTAGAGACAATGAACGTCACCATAATAGTGCAAAACAGTTCTCTTAAAGTCCATCCATGCAGAGTGTATTTAATCACAGATGAGCCTTGTGCATACATTGGTAACTATACAACTTGCGCTGCAGCATGGTGGGACAACAGCTCGTAGGAAGGCGAGTATTAAAGAAACAGGTGGTGCAGGTGGTGATGTTGTGTTGCAAATGAGATAAAACGAAGTGGCAGGATGAACTGGGGGAGCATGACAGTTTCTTCTCTGCAGGGGAAGGTTCGTGCACAGTGAAAGGCTGGCAGCATGAAATAGCTCAGTAAATGTTACTTGTAAACATTGTTTGCAGTGCCTCACAATTGAAGAAGATTTCCTTTAGGGCCACCAGGGTGTTCACACAGAGAGAAGTTCACTATTATAGACACATGTACAGAAGCAAAGGGCTGCCAAAAAGCTTTTTCTGAGAACTTATACCAGGTGTAGGAAGCAGGCTCAGGGAAGTGAAGACACCAAACAACAAACATTAAAAACATAATCGAGGGGATGCACCTATCCCTTAAGATGCACTGTGCAATTAACAACTATTAGAAACCTCACAGGGTGGGGGTGCATTATGGCAAATGAGAAAACATGATACTTGCAAACATTACATGTATTTATATAGCAACACACACAATGTAGTAGCTTACTGGTCTGTGATGGTAGCAGCACCTTCAGTTTATATTCAAGGTAAGTCTCCAGTGATTAAATAAACTGATAATAATACATAAATATGTTTAACACAGAGTGCGCACACAATTTTGTTGACAGAGTGATGAGTTGGAGAAGAAAGAAAAGGTGAAGCACATCTAAAAGGAATATTACTCTAAGATCATCATACAATAAAAGAAAGTAGAAAAATATATATATTTGTTCTAAATGAACAATTCAACTTACTTTTCAATACTTGCTATAAAATGCATAAGATTTTACACCAGCAACATTATTTAATGCTTACAATTGTTACTAGAAACTGAGGTGACATAAGACACATTTCATCAGCATTTCAGGAAGGAATTTAAAAACAAAGACACAAAATTCATCCAAAACAAACTTTTTATAAATGTCGACTGTTTGAGTGGTGAGCAGTGAGTCTTCCCTCCGTAGGACAGTTGCTTAGAGTCGTAACAATATGCAGGAGGAAGCTGCAAACTTATGGAACAGAAGCACCACTGCAAATGACGGTGACAGTGGGAGGGAGCAGGTGTGTGTGTGTGTTTTAGCACACACATACTGTGGTACTTTTATGCTGCTGGAGAATGGAGGAGACATTATTGGTGTCTTTCTGTTTCTTCTCTGCGTTGTGTTGCACCAGTGGCGGTCTTTCGGCAGTCCTGCGCCGGGCTTTCTTTGCCAGCAGGCCCGATGGGCTTGATGACACGTCAATAGTTCTTTTTCTGGTGGGTGTCCTGCTGCCAGCTGTCCTGTCCGTTGCACTGGACAGGGCAGGCAGCTCGGGGCTGCCGTTTGAACACAGCGGAGTCAGAGAAAAGGGGTCAGATAGATCCATGTGATAAAAGCTGTTGCTTCCCGATAGCCCATCTCGTCGCTCCAACGCAGAGAAGAGCTCACATGTGGCCGCGGGAGAGTCCTCCTCTGGAAGTCGCTGTAGAAGAAGACAATGGAATAACAGTCAAGTCCAGCACTTATATGTGCATACCACACCTTAAACCAGGGATCTATTGTTCCTCACCTGAACAAGAGGAGTGTCTGCGCGAGATATGGAGGTGGGGGGACACTGAGACACCTTGGCTAGGTCTAGCAGCACTTCCTCATGGTGCAGGGTGTCCTGGCAGGTCCCAGGCTCTTGCAGGGCAATTACTATGGCGCTTGTATTGTCTGCACGCAACATCCGCTGGCGCCACCGCAGCAAAGCATGACTGACCAGCTGCCTGGCACTCGAGACCCCACATGGTGCCTGCAGCAGTAAATGCTGTTAGTACACCGACTAACACGGCTGATATGAGGTCGACATTACTTTTTACTTATGGGCTATAAGAGACATCAACCCACACATGCAGGAACAGGGCAACCATCTATACTGATAGCAGCTAAAGCATAACCACTCACCATTTCCTCGTCATTATTCTGACACATGGAGATGGCCTCTTGAGGAGGAACCATATTCCACAGACCATCGCTGCCCAGGATGATGTAGCGATGTTTTTTAGGGTCAAGAACCACCACACTAGTGTCAGGCTCTGGAGAAACTACAAACTCTCCACTGTAGAAGTCGTAACTCCATAGATCGCCTGTGGCAGAAAAGGAAAACTTTAATGAAGGAACTACGAGCCACACATGCTGTGTGACTCTGAGTCTAACCATCACTACCCTTTTTCTTGAACTTAGAAGTAGCCTATTTGAACAGAAGCTCTACAGAGCGCAGACTTTGTGCCCAATTGCTAGTGAAAATAAAATCATGGTTCATGAATGTATGGATAATAAGAGGTATGCGCTCGGAGTTTTCTTAGATCTAAAGAAGACGTTTGATACTGTTAATCATGAAATTCTATTAAAAAACTGGAAAAGTACGGGTTTAGGGGAGTGGTTTTGGAATGGTTAAAAAGCTATGTAGGGAATAGGCAACAATATGTACAAATAAATGAATATAAATCTAATTTGATGGATATAGCTTGTGGAGTACCTCAAGGTTCAGTACTGGGTCCAAAAATGTTTATTATGTACTTAAATGATATCTGCAGAGTATCGGAGATTTTAAAGTTTGTAATATTTGCAGATGACACAAATATACTGTGTTCAGGTGGGGAATTGCCACAGGTTTTGGAAATGATCACACAGGAATTAACGATATTAAAGAAGTGGTTTGATATAAATAAATTATCATTGAATCTCGATAAAACCAAATTTATGTTGTTTGGAAACCAAAAGAAAAACATCGAAGTAGAAATATGTGTTGACAATGTATATTTAGAAAGAGTAAATGAAATAAAATTTCTTGGGGTGATCATTGACCACAAGCTCTGTTGGAAGCCACACATTACTTATGTTCGGGGGAAATTGGCACGGGGCATTGCCGTCCTGGGAAAAGCAAAGCATATGTTGGATCAGAAAGCACTGCACATTTTATACTGTGCTTTACTACTGCCATATATGAGCTACTGTGTAGAGGTCTGGGGAAACACATACAAAAGTAACACACAAACAATAACTATAATACAGAAAAGGGCCATTAGATTAATAAATAATGTAGGGTACAGGGACCATACAAATGCACTCTTTGTCAAAATGCAAGCTATTAAATTCCAAGACTTGGTGAAGCTTAAAACAGCGCAAATAATGTATAAAGTCAGAAATAAATTGCTTCCCAAAGAAATCTGTAAATTGTTCATAGAAAGAGAAGGTGGGTATAACTTAAGAGGGAAGTGGAATTTAAAAATACAAAGTGCTAGAACAACTTTAAAAACGATGTCTATCTCAATTGCAGGAGTTAAATTATGGAACAGTCTAACAGAAGAAATAAAAGACAGTCAAAACATAAAACAGTTTAAAGTAAAATATAAAAACCTAATTTTAAATAAGTATAAGAATGAAGAAAACGGGGTTAACCCAGGATGGTAATGTTGCTGGTAATGGTGTTGCGGTTCTTTTTTGGTTGTTTTTTTGTTTTTTTGTTTTGTTTTGGTTTGTTGTTTTTCCATAACTTGTGTATCTGCAAATATACACATTCTGTATTTTTCATATGAAAGAAACTATACTGTGGTGGGGCTTGCTAATTTCTTGTTTTTGATTTATGTATGTTATGTTTTGTTTTACTTCATATGTTTATATGTTTCATATGTTGTTTGTTTAATTTAAGACAAAAAAAAAATTAAATGAATGAGAGGTAAAACTTGAGGGGGTAGGGACAAATAAGTAAATACTTCAGCCTACTCCTTTTCAAACAAATAATGGAATGATATTTTGTAATGATTGTGAAGGCACATGTTTGAAATGTTTGAAATAAAAATGAACTGAACTGAACTGAAAAATGGTTCTGGTACTCTGTTTTGTATTATTCTAGTCATCCTCACAGCTTCTTCACTGGGATTACAGTAAGTTAATGCTCCTACCTAAAGCTCGAGCTACTGCCAAGAATGGTATCTGGTCGATCACAGTACTACGACGGACTGGACCATTGTGGCTGAGTCTTGGCCTCTTCCACACCACTCGATTCACCCCAGACTTCTTGATCACGCTGTTCATACAGAGAGGAGAGAGAAGCTGCCATTTAGAAGAGTCAGACTACAGCAACAAGAATTACACACAGGTGCCAATCGATTCAATACACCCAACAAAAACAGTCATACACATCACAAACACACAGCCTTTTAAAGACAGACGTACATTTTTGACCTGCACTAATAGTCCAGTAGTGTGTGGCTTCAAGGCTGGGTTTGAGTATAGCAAGTCCAGTCAGGTATAGTTAAAGGATATTAATCTGGTCAGGCAAGCAATGAGACAACCTCCAAAACAGGAACATTTAGAGCAGCATATTTATCTAGCAATGTCAGAAATAATACAATTCTCTCTTGATCAAACAAAAAAAGGTTGTTACATTCTATCAGCACATTAAAGTTTTACTGAAGAATTATTAAAAATTGGCATAAACTGTAGCAACATTTCTTTTAAATTAACAAGCGATGGACTTGGGGGTGGATCCGTAAATTGTTTTGTCTGTTTGTTCAGAGTTTATCTTCAGTTTCTGTCCCTGTTACATTAAAGTTTAATAATCACATTTAAAAATCAAGATTTCAGATTCTAACTGAAAAATCTATTTAGGTAAATGACAATGAAAGACAGTATTAAAGATGATATTTAAAACAAACTTTTATTCAACCTATGATGAAGACAGACTGGAGCAAGACTGAAAGGATTTTTTTCTTCCGTCCTGTTTTTTTTAAGATGAATGTCGTGGTAATCAGTGACACGTGTTCATATTTCTTTGTGCACGGTAATAAAATCGGGACACTGCTTCTTATTTACCCGTTCCCATGGTAATTCGTTGTGTCGGGGCTCTGTTGATGATGGCTTTCTTTCCCTGTTCACGTATGCAATTAACTCAGAGTAAAGATACTCAGAGTGGAATGTTTTCAGAGCTAATCAACTCAGTTTTACTTTTTAACTTAGAGACTGTTGTTGTTCATGAAAACATGTTAGGGCCCTAATCAGAAAGCTTAAATATGAAGAAAAGCAGAAACAGTGACAAACACAGTAAATGGGAAATGGACTGGTACTTTTATAGTATTTTTTTATATACTAAATGAGCACTCAAAGTGCTTTTTACTAGCCTCACATGCATCCGTTCATATATAAGCACTTTTTTCTATGCTAAGAACCGTTTATAACATTTGTGCACACACTCACACTCTGATGGCTGCATCAGGAGCAAATCAGGGTTCAGTATCTTCCCCAAAGATACTTCAACATGCAGACTGGAGTAGCTGCAGGAAGACTGATTCTGAAACCTTCTGACTGGTAGATAACCTGCTCTGGCAACCACAGCTGGCCTCAAAAGCAGCTGTGGCTCAAAACAATGCTGTTTGATTAAAAGTTCAAATGAAAGCCGTCTATGTGCAGATGAACTTCTTTGTTTAGTTTACAACGATCTTTAAATTGGGCAGATTTCTGATAAACTCTGCTGCAGGTGGACAGCCCTTTTCAATCTGCAGCATGCAGGGTCGGGTCTAAAGGGGGGGCATGGGGTGTACTATAGAGATTGGCAGACCACGTGGCTTTTGCGCATTGCATGCTGGGAACTCGTGGCAAAACAATCCAAGTACCGCATCAAATGCAAGCATTTGCAGCACCGCAAAACGTTCATTCTCCGGTTCCAATACCTTCTTGGTTTTTCTTTGCCCCCCAAAAAAGGAATGTACAAAACGAAGGAGAACAATGCCGGACCGTACAAAGACAGACTTGATGAAAAGTCAAAGAAAAGATACGAGGAAAAAATCAAAGGAGTGAAAGGGTCAGACCCTTACGAGCACGCAGAGTGGACAAAAGACGTTAGCGTGCTGCCCAACTTTCACCACGCTCATATTTATAATTATACGCTTCTTGGAGTGAGCGCATACACTCATGAAGTTTAGTAACTTCAGGTCACTGCAACGAGCCCAGGTACAGTTTACCGACGGATGGGTACAGGACCTTGAAATGCACCGTGTAGAACAAAAGACCATCGTACGAACAAACGTAAGTTTACCAGTCTCACAAATCGTCGAGACTGGTAAGTGACAATAATATTGTATGCTGTAATCGTACTGGGCTATTAGTGATACAAAAAAACTGTTTTACCCTGTGGAAAAGTATATGTTTTTGTCAATGTACCATGGTAATAACAGAAGCGAAACGCAATATTGTGTCAGGACAATTCACTGTTTATGCACAATAAATAAAGGAGCATAGCGCGACAATTTCTGTTCAGCGCCAGACTTGCTTGTAACCTATATCACCAATTATGTTATGAAAAATGACGTATTAACTGCTACAAAACACTGACCTTTGTGGAAATGTTTGGAGCAGACTAACATGTGAGCTGGAGGGTTCTGGGACGTTGTATTTGCTCTTTGAATGGCTGCAATCCAGTCCATCCGTCACCTCTTTGTTACTTCGGAAACATGGCTTGAACAATTTCTCTTCAACGACGTAATCCGATAACAACCGATCTCTTTACCCGTCGGCTTCCCGTGGCTGTCATGCGACCGGCTATTGCAGTTAATAATACAACAGCTTCTTGACATTTTTGTGTTTCTTTTTATCGCTGTGTGACTGATTTCAATTGAAAGCCTGCGTGCGCTATAGTACCTCTTGCCACGAGTTCCCAGAATCCTTTGCGGTTTTACCCCTGAATGACGTCACATTTTCAATCTCTATACTGTATTTCTCTTAAAGCTCAATTAATAGTTATTTGCAGGTTTAGACTTTTAATAACATTTACAAATAACTTATGTTACACTATTATAGATAAAATAAAACAGCAATATATAGAGTAATGAAAATTTGTATTTACCCCATAGGACAGTAGGACAGATAGGACAGTAAACATTTACAAGGGATCTATAAAACTATGGGGTCAGTTGGGGGGTGGGGGTGACAAAATGTTGGGCTGGGCCCTGCTTACCTTCCTCCTAGACCTTCAATACGCTCCCTCTCTTTGGGAAGTTCTGGTTTATGGTCCTGCGTGACTTCCACAGCTCTGATGAATGGGACTGAAGGGTCCTCCTGGACACCTAGAACCACCGCAGAGTCCCCAACATGGGCCACATACATGCGGTTTCCTCTGAGCACCACTACACTGGCTGTGGTACCTGATGTACTAGGAAGGCCTGTAAGTGTCTTTGGCCATTCAGCTGAAAATACAGAAGGCAGAAAATGAACACAAGCTTATTGTTTATAAAACATTACTGCACAGTGTTGTGAGGTACACCGAACAGACAGGTAGAACATACTGGCTTCTTACATATCAATGTGCACTGATCTGTTTTTGTTTACCACGCTAAAAGAGATGTATGTGACCTCAAGGTCGGTTTTTATTCGTCCAGGAGGTAGTTTTATAAGCAAAGTCACACATGCGCTGCACAAGCACTTTGTGTGTGTACATATAATCTGTGACCAGCTGGAAACAGCTGACAAGTCCGAACATATCCAACCAGACACCTGAACACACTGCCGTGGTCCAAGGCATACACAGACTAAATAGAATCGATGAGGCGTTAAAAAGGGTAATAACTACGTCTCTGTAACGACACACTAGATTGAGGCCAGTGAGACCATAACACTTTGTGGGTTTCCATTATACATTAGATTGTGAACATACTTCTGAACTGTTCGGTGTCTGCTGTGACGGGCTTTGTTTGGCGAATACCGGGCGGCTACAGCTAACTTCGTTAGCTCCGCTAATTCCAACATTTACTTATAACTTGATCTTAATTGAACAAACAAACAAACAGAGCCTGGGCACAATGGCGAGGAATTTGCTGGGGTATCTGGCAATTACCTAGCTCTCTGGTCGAGATCTTTCTTTTTAAGGCTCTACTGAGCCCGTGGAACATTCTAGTAAATCCGGCTTTCATAGAGCTAGCAATGAGCTACGGTCGGTCAACACTCAGCTGGGTGTAGGCCAGATAATATAGTCTGATTTTGAGGTTTGGCGTTAAGTTCACGTTACTTAAACACAGAGAAGCACAAAGTAGTAACAGCTTTTACGTGTCACAACTTAATAGTTTTAGTGAACTTACGCAGTTTCTTCCACATAGCATGGTGGCATGCTACAAACCCTTTGCGTATGGCAGAGCAGACCTCCCGGTCACAGTCTGACCAGAATCCCCGCTGTTTCTTCATGAACTCCCAAAGATAGTCTCGCGCAAACTGCGCAGCCTCGCGACCCCCGTGACCATCAAAAACGGCGAAGAATGCTACGGAACGGCGGGAACAAGTCGGGGTGTTCGGCTGAACTTGCGGCGTGCTTAGATCTCCTGGTGACGGCGTTTCTACCGATATACCCTCGTCTTCTGTTTGTACGAGTTCACTGGATGCCTTTAAAACCTGCGGGGACTCCACGGTTTTATCGGCCCGGTCGGGATAAGTGTCCCCAGCCAGAGAATTGAACGTGTAGTCTCTCCGAATGTTCTCCTCTGGGTCACCCGTCGTCGGCTCATTTTCTCCCGGCTCAGGCTCTACTATGACCTCGGTCACATCTTCCATGTATTTCCTGCCTCCTTGATCGGTAAAAACACTCACTCGCATCAGTAATGCGTTTTCCATGGCTCCAAAGTTGAGGCCCGCTCCAATTTTATTTAATATTGTTAGTATATAGAATAGAAAGACAGTACAAATTATCGCAGAGCCGCGTCCTGCCTTTGTTTATGTGGAGTGTAGTAGGCATGCTCGAGCGTGTTGACGTCAGAATTTCCCTTCTTCTTGTACGTAGACGTGGCAAAGCAAGTGCAGCTGTCACCGGAGTGCTGTTGCCCTCTAGAGGTCTTGCTCCGAGCCAAACCGCGACTTAAGAGCAAAAATATTGACTTTAATGGGGTGGTCACGTCAATATAAGGTGGTCATCAAAAAGAAACCGCGTTTCCAATCTGCAAGCGTATGAAACCAAATGAAATCCTAATTCTGTCACTCTTGGTGGTACACATGCAATTTTCCAGTTGGTCACCGCAGGTCAGGTCTAGTCTGCAGGCAAGTCAGTGCTGGGGAACGCGAGGCTTTGTCAAAGCAGAGGTTTCCAAACAGACACACTTCTCTACAGTGACACCTACTCGACACTTTTGCTGTTGTCGCCGTGATCCTCAGCAACACAGACAGGTATTGCACATTTCTAAACAAAGTTAAATATTATACCAGACTGTCAGTAATTGTAATCAACTAGTATATTGATGCATGCTCAATCATCCAGATAAGAAAGTTCCAAAACGCTGATAATTTTCATCTGGAAGTAGCGTGGAAAAAACGTGTCGTCACTCATCCAACTGTCAGCTGACTGCAGGTTTCCCCAAATATTATAATCAGTAGTGATGTCTGAATAGTGGGCCGTGAGCTCAGTTTCATGATGATTAATGCAAATTGTTGTGAGTACCAGCACTTTGACTCTGTAGTGTTTGATTTCAAATCCAAATAGAATAAAATTTAAAGTCAAATGGCACGCAAATAAGCTTCACTCTGTCACATTTATAAGCACTAAATAAACCCTGTTTAGTCAATATCAGACCTGACAGTAATACTGGCCCTATAGCACGCTCTAAATGTGCAGCAACTATGTAAGTTACACAAATGGTAATTAACCTATATGTAAAAGCTACCCAAAATGACAAGGTCGCATATGTGGTGAGCTAATGCATTTCACAGTATCAGAACAGTAATGGAAAGCCATAAGAAAAAGGAAAAGAATCCAGCAAAACGTGACACAGAACATGAGAGATACATCTGGCCCATTAGATGATTCATTTGCTGTTACTAAAGCCTCATCAGAAATGATTTCAGGAGAAGAGTGGCCGTTTAGAAGCCATTCTTATAAAAGAGAAAGGTTTGTCTTGTCTTGACTTATAATCTTGGTAGAATTCTAAAAACTATGTTTTAAGATGTTTCAATAGATTGCTGCACCTCTTTAGCATTTTTCTAAAAACATATAAAGAAGTGAGAGGTGGCCCATGATTTTTGGACAGAGTAATATCCAAGAAAAAACAAAACTGGAGCTATATTTGTCTTCTTTCCAACCGACACCACTATAACAAAAAACAAGAAGCATTTTATTCTTTAGAGACATCCTACACCCTCTGAATGGCATTATTTTGGAGAAAGAGTCATACTGAAGCGGTGACAGTGAACCTGAACACTAGTGGTGTGCGGATCGATACTGAAATACCGATTCTTCCGATACCAGCAATTTATGTTCTAGAATCGATTCTCATATTATAATATCGATATTTTAGTACTCTGGGGTAAATTTGTAGTTTTTCCATTAAAATGAACGCAGTGGAAAGAAACTATACAATTCGGATCGTCTAATTTGGAAGGAACTACTTCCTCTTACGCCTTTCATAGTCATATGCGGAATACGGCTGTATAAATGTGTCGCAGCCCCTGGCGTGCACACTCACAACAATGGCTGAGCGCAAACAGAGTCCTGTGTGGACACGTTGTTGTGGCAACACTACTGACTTCGTCAAACACCTCGGAGTAAATCACATCACAGAATATGATAAGCTTATGTTGAGGCGAGCTGAAGAGGAGGACAGGGACAGGTGCTGCTAGGGCGAGACAGACGTCTCTCGCACAGTCCTTTAGTGCTGCAGGCAGGCAACATGCTCAAATAGCGCACAACGTCAGTTTTTTTTTATTTCTATATGATTATTCTGCATTATTAAGCAATAAAAACAAGTTGTCTGATGTCCTCTAATCATTATGAAGCAATATGGTTATGTTATTATTACAATTACATAATACAATTATATATTGTATTATGAAATGCAATGAAACATTAAGTTTTTGTACAGAGTATCGGATCAGTATCGCCGATACCACCCTGAATTTTACTTGGTATCGGATCGGAAAGGAAATCAGTGGTATCGCACATCACTACTGAACACACCTCAAAGCTTTGTTGACCAAGCAGTGGTGTCTGTCATTACTGCTTGTCCTTCTTCTGCAGTCATCTGACCTCAGCCCAGTTGAATATATATGGGACACTTGGTTAAATTGTATTTACATAGCACCAAATCACAACAACAGTAGCCTCAAGGTGCTTTATATTGTAGGGTCAAGATCCTACAATAGTACAGAGAAAACCCCAACAATCATATGACCCCTTATGAGCAAGCATTTTGGTGACGGTGGGAAGGAAAAACTCCCTTAGAACAGGAAGAAACCTCACGAGGAACCAAGCTTGGGGAGGGGCGGCCATCTGCCGATGACAAGCAGCTGTGGAAGAGAGCCACAGATTAATAATAACAAACAACTGAGGAAACATCTGTGATATTACAAGATGCTTTTTAGGGCTTAGTCTCACCATACTCAGTTACCTTGTTCATATGCACCAGTGGGGTACATGTAAATGCTCCTTTCATTAAAGGTAAAATATTCTGCATATTTTATATAGGTTCAACATTTCACTCAAAAAGTTCTCTTAATTTCACAATAAACGAAATCTAGACTCACATTCACCTGTTGTAACAAAGTTTCGAACCTACCTCAGTGTAGTGCATTTTCATTTCCCCACAGTCAGTACTCCTTATTTCTATTTAGACACATTTTGTAACACATTTCGACATTTTTGGTGCAATGATTGGCTGTCGTTGGAGTTTTTCTAGCCACATTAAATATAAAGGAATTGTAATAAATTTAACACATTGTATACGAAATCAAAGCGCTGGTCAGGTACATTAACATTAAACAAGTAAAGGATTTTTGTCTTCTGTTGCCATTTGTTATGATATGTGTTTGTTATCTGCCAAATAAGGAGCGCGGCTTCTTCACGGAAAGACGAGTGGGTGGTTGGTACATTGCTTAAATGGGCAATCGTCGGTAAATTCATCTTTTTACTTTATGTGAAGTGTGACTTTTTACTTGGAGCCTGTTGGTTCAGCATCGACTGCACAATGACGTCATTGCGTCAGCGCCCGTGAGTGTGAGCGTCGGGACGGGGGCACGGAACTGCTGTAGGGTCGACGAGTAGTCGAAGATGAAAGAGAAGGATGGAAATGAAACAGCGGTTTTTTAAATCGAGACACTGACTTGTCTGCAACAATAATATTCGTAGTGTCAATACGGAGCGAATGTTGCATGAGGACTCGCAGAAGAAGGGCTTCAATAGTGGTAAGGTAGTGAATGTAAGGAGAGTTGAGGAGGGCTGTAGCTTCTGGGGCTTTTTTGGAGAGGGAAAACAACATGGCTGCGGTGGAGCTCGAATGGATCCCAGAAACGCTGTACAACACTGCTATCTCGGCTGTGGTGGACAACTACAGCCGGTCAAGAAGGGACATACGGTCCCTCCCAGAAAATATACAGTTCGACGTCTATTATAAGGTAGGATTTTAGCAGTAAGGAGACTCTCAATGATGTGACAGCTAACATCCTGTGCGAGCTTCTGTGGTCGGCTGCTAACACTGCTTGCTAACGTTAGCGAAATGTCGGTAACGTTAGACTAGCTATCGAAAATTCCTCCTTAGGAATCTGATTTGGCTAACGAACAAGTTATCCAGCCTCGACATTACAGAAAGCTAGTGTGACAGTGTGTGTGTTGAAGCGAATTATTAAACTGCATCGAGACTGTCGCTAATTACCCAAGTATCCATTTAAATGAACTGGTTCCGTGATGTGTGGTGTTTTTAGTGTTGTCATGTCCAGGTCTGACCCACTTTGGCTAAAGTGACGTTAGCCGTTCTCACGTATAAAGCTCCTCGCTTACAACATACGTGTGCTTTTACAAACAATCACCATCAGCTTTCCATAAAGACGGACAGCGATATTAAACCACTGTAACCTCGACAGCGATTCTTTCCTTCTGATACGTGTAGTTGGTTAAGTGTCACACCGAGGTCAGGCGTGACAGACAGAGCAAGGATTTTAAAAACATGAAGGTCGCGAATACAGCATGTTTCACAGTTACTCGATCTTCACCCACCAGATAATTCCAGATGCCCATAAAATGTACACTAGGATCTGATATTTGTTTAATCTACGGGTGCATCTTTAGATGCTTTATTGATGTATACCTGATGTGTAACTCTAATACTTGGACGAAAAAAACCTTTAGTCCACCCAGTCATGGTATGCTAACTATTTAGTAATAATAAAAGTAACACCATATGTTAAAACCAATTGCGTGAGAAGTGTAAAAATCCTTTGAGTGTTCTCTTTGGGGTTAATATTGTAGCCACAAATATGTGCAAATGTGTTTGGAGATTTTGTTTGTAGTTGTATGTCATTTGGATTGAGGTTGTAAATATAAAAAATGTAGTGTAACACCAATCTATCAAACTGAGAGGCCTGTCCAAAGAACTGATTGTGACTGCAATAACAACAACTTGTCATCATTTCCAGCTGTTGAAGAAAAGATTTCAGACTTCTCAGCCATTTCTCTCCCCAACTGCATATTTACAGATTTATTTGCACATTAGTAAATCTAGGTACACTTAAGAATGTAATTACAGCCAAAAACCATTTGCAGATTCCTGTAAACATCACAGTAGGCCTGTAGACAACCGAAGAAAATCCTAGTCAACTGAAAACAGTTTTCAGCCAATCGATTGGATGCAGCGCTCGAGGGAAATCTGCGCATCATTTTTAGATTAACTAAATAGGCCATAGTGCACTGAGTGTATTCAAGCCTCTCAGCTTTATTAGTTCAAGTAAACAAAGTGAACCTAGTTTGTTTTATAAGTATGGCAGACACCAGGTTAGTGTGCTGCTGTCCATATTCATATCTTTTCTGATATTGGAACAAAATCGTCAGTGTAGAAGTATTGTAGAAAAATAGTTACAGGCAAAAATGCCCTTATCTTGGATCGATCTTGATTTTCCTGAGAGATGAGGTTTCACATCCAGCTTGGCGTGGTTGCAGTTAATTTTACTGGCAGGTGTTAACCTGCAAACTGCACTGTGTCGTCCCCCCCCCCCAAAGAAAGAAAAAAATAGAGCTTCATTAAGACAGGGGGCCAATGGAGCTAAGAACTGGGGCAATTTGGTAACTTTGATTCATGTAGTCCTTCTGTTAATGTGCGCCTCTCTGTGTGTCTTAAGACACAGATGGAAAAATAATTAGTTTTACTCCACGTGTCTTAAGGCTAAGTTGGGAAGAAATCGGGCATTGTGGGTTTCTGTGTGTTCTGATGATTTATAGAGCAGTCACTGGAAATTCAAAACACTGCCTACTGACCAATCAGTGTTTAGGAAAATGGTGTCTCTTCCAGGAAGATCCCTTTGGATAGTAAGAGGGTCTGAAGTTTTTTAGTAGTGTCAGTTTGTTTTTCCCTGATGAGCAGTAGTAAGGGGAAATATTCTTTATGAATAAATATTCATATTCTGTGTTCCTTGATTATTATTAGGTTTTATTTTCTCATTGGTTGCAGATAATTTTAACATTAAATTATTCTCTAAAAAAGGCTCCTCTTTGTACTTGTTGACCTTATTATATTCAATTTGCAAGCAGTGGTTTGAATTCCATTTTATTTATTTATTCTGAGCTTTTTTTCTCGCACCAACAACACGACAACAGCTGGAAAACAAACTAAAACGGGGCTTTTGCAGTCTTGCTGACCAAAGTGCTTAAACGTTCAGATAAAGAAATGATATGCTGAGTGTGTTAAACTTACTTTGTGCTGCAGGTTCCAGATGGAGTCTTTCTTGAAAAACAAGGGTCAAGGTGACATAAAACCTTCATTAGACACTGTCAGTGGTTATGGTATAAAAGTTTATTATAAATTTTCTCTTGTCTAACAGTAAGAATTAAACCTTTAAGCTGTCAGTCAGCTCGTCTTCACACTTATGGAAAAGGGGAAGAGAGCATTTTCAATTGTGTTTGTATTGATTCATTAACATTTTAAAATACATGTTTATTGTCCTAGTGGGCACAAACCAAAGCCATTTCAGAAGCAACATTAAACACAGACGCTATCTGAAACGCTGCTGGGCAGTTACTTTAAAACCCATACAGACTTGAATGGGGAGAGAATTCTAAGTTTAGGATAGGATAGGCTTTTATTGTCATTGTACATGTACAACAAAGTTTTGGGTGGTCTGCACCATCTGTGCATTTCAGTGGTCACTGTGACAGAAACCCAGTAAAAAATCTTTGTTTTTCCCTGAAAGTTTTTCTTCTGCTACAAATGCACATAATTTTGTTACTTTCTTACGCTTTCGTTAACATTTTCTCCTTTTATATAATGACTCTGGTGCAAATCCAGCAAAAGCATGAATAAATATTTTCTGTAAATAAACCAAAATGGGTTTTTCCTTAGAGCTCAGATGCCCCAGTTCCCAGGAGAAACACACTGACATGAAGTCTGGGGCATGGACTCGATGTGCTCAGTGCCTCCTAACATGATTAGGAAAGCACAATAACACAAGTGCTGGTTTACCCATTTTGCTGATGTGTTTTTGATACGATATACTGGAGTTTTGCTCAGTGTGCTCAAAGTCTGCTTTGGACTAATTCATGTGAAAATGCTGCCACGAGTTTAAGTCATTACAATAAATTGAAGGTACAGCTGTAACAAAAGTGTCAGTTTTCATCAAACACAAGCTAGCATCTAAAAGCTGAGTGCTGTGGTACTGTTCTGTGTGCACTGTGGAGGTTCCTGTCAGTTTCAGCAGTTTGCTGAAACATAGCACATGGTGAATTCACCAGCACTGACACTGATTTTTACCAGTGTGCCAAATCATCCTGAGGGCAACATGAACATCTGTGGAGTTCATGCTAGAATTTTAAGCACCGTTCTAGACAATTGTCACTGTGTTTTTACACACACTATGAAATGGTGACACATAAATGGCGCACACACCTAATATCATGAAGTTGTCTTGTCCACACTGCACATGTTTTCCTGTTTCTGGTTCCCACTGCCCTCCACAGCTAGGTGACTACTTGTGAGTAGAGCGTTTGACTTAAATTACAAGCACTGAAAGGTTAAAGCTGCACAACCAAAATAACGCCCCAGTACAGCAGTGGCTGCAGTACAAGTTTTCATTAGGTGAGATTTCATGTAAGAACCTTGGAGAGAGACATCTGTGATTAATAGTTTCCGTCACAAACACCACTATGGTGAGCCATTCGTGTCAAGGATTATATGGATTATACTGTCTGTGTCCACAAGTGTACGAGGGTCTATTTAATCTGAGTGGTGTTGATTTTCTTATCAGATGTGATTGTGATGCTCTGTATGGACATTCCAGGCAGACTGCAAGCAGAGTTGGAGGGTGGGGTCCACAGCAGCCCACGTGCATGTCCATAAACAAGCATAATCCTGGCTCAGTATAACAGTTTCCAGCTGCGTGCACTTTGATGACAGGCCAGACATCAGCAATTTTTTTTTTTTTTTTTTTTTGTTTAAGATCCTGTTCAGCAGACAACATTGGTTGCATCACTTAAAGCAGAGTAAAAAATGTTCAGCTTCACTCCTGTAGTTACAGGTTAGACTGTCATTTACCTGCAGCTGAGACATTGGTTCCCCTGCACATTAAGAAATTTGACTTGTACCTATAGAGATGACATCTGTTGTATTGTTACTGAATCTCATTTCTCACTGTGTCTCACTGTGCTGTGCTCTCAGCTCTACCAGCAGGGTCGACTCTGCCAGCTGGGGGGAGAGTTCTGTGAGCTGGAGGTGTTTGCTAAAGTGCTGCGGGCTTCAGACAAAAGGTAAGAACATAATGGGGCCAAACTGTGCCCATCACTCTCCTAAAGTAGTTTTCACACTTCCACTGCAGTCCTGAGCAGGTTCAGCAGAGTCTGAGATTAACCATAAACTGCAAGTTGATTACCTTTGAGATCAGTTAACTCCGAGTACGTTCACCTTGAGTTTAGTGTGTGCGAGTAGGGAAAGAAAGCCACCTTCAATGGAGCTTTGATAGCACAATTCACCATGGCAACACGTTAAATGAAAAGCAGAACTTCTATCTTAATCCAGTAAAACGAGGAATATTAATATTCCTAACCTTTGGAGACCCTTTGGCTACTAAACATAGAGGAAGTATACAAGTATATGTCACTGTACACTGGGATGCTAAACTTTAAATTTAGGAGGGTAGAAAAGAGTCATTTTAATGAGCTCTGGCCACTTTGTCATCAGTAAAGATGGTATTTGGAGTTTGGTGAATGCCGGTTTTTTCATCATTCACCAAACTTTCATTTTCATTTGTTCATACTGGAATCCTCTTCTTTTTTTTTTTTCTTCTTTTTTTTCCAACAGTGGATGGAACCAGTTTTTACACTGGAACCAAGCATAGGTTTAGTCGGGTGCCCTTAATGATGTTAAACATGTTTTTAGGTAACCAGAGAAATCTGTTTTTAGCTCTTTTGAAACTCTTGTCCACTCTGTTAAATGTAGTGTTAGGCAGGCTGATAGGTGTGAAACACTAATGATGCTGGAACAGAGAGGAAGGAAGCAATGTCCATCAACCAAAACTCTAATATTGTGATTGCTTCCATCATATAATTTCTAACTAGAGAATTTAAGGTCTTGTTTGTAGATCTTTGAAAACACATTTGGCACCTATCATCGTAGACATCGTTTCATGTGAATCTTCTTTAGACTGAGGAATGCTCATATATGGAAATGAGATCCCTTCTGTATGACGAGGACATCAACTGCGTACACTGACCTGTTGTTCATTTCTTGACGGTCCCTTGTGTGATATTCTTACTGCTAGTTAACTGTGCCAGGTGTTCTGTACAGTAGGGATGGTGCCATGCTGTCTACGGCCATGACTGATAAGAATCTGTTTACGCTAAAAGCTGCTTGTGGACTGGATTTTTTTATTTTTTGTGTTTCCTGCAATTTGACTGTTGACCCGATGTCTCCCTTTGACTTCATCACTGCAGACACCTCCTGCACCACTGTTTCCAGGCCCTTATGGACCACGGTGTGAAAGTGGCCTCAGTTCTGGCAAACTCCTTCAGCCGCCGCTGCTCCTACATCGCCGAGTCTGACGCCCACGTCAAAGAGAAGGCCATCCAGTTTGGCTTTGTGCTGGGTAAATGTCAGGGCTGGGCAGTGGAGGCTTCAGATAAGCACTGTGTGGGATAGAAGTGCAGAGCTGTCCTTATGTTAGGTGGTTGATAACGTACAATATAAACAGCATATAATGTGGGCCATATTAGGGCTGTGCGATATGACCAAAATCTCATATCCCGATATAAGACCTCTATCGTCCCGATAACGATATAAATCACAAAAATGTAACATTTTCTGTAAAGTCTGTGAATCTCGGGCAGGTGAAGTGTTTCCAGCTGTGCGTCATGTAGCTGGAGTCGAGTGTTTTAACCGATGCTGAAACGACACATTTTTAGACATAAGTTGTAACGGCGCCGTTTTCTTTGTGAGTATTTATTACACGGCGTGCTGCGGGGAAAAGCCTGTTCTAACGTTTGAGTCTAAGGTTTATTTTTTAGCACCGGACGGCTCTTTTTTACTTTTCATCTGTAAATAATCTGCTCTTTCACGTGATTCAGTTTATTTTGAAAAGTCTCAACAGGATCTTGAGCTTTATTGTGAAAGGTTTATGTGGAACATAAACAATCGAACACGCGATGGTGTTACCGTGGTTGTTGCTAACGACAACACATAAAAACAGGCGCTTGTCCGTCCGTAGTGTGGTGATATTAAATATAAGAGAAAGAGAGAACTTTAAGAAATTAATACAGCCACTACAGTGACCATCAGAACATGAACAAATATTACCGTAAACAGTTTATTTTGTGACACCACGAAACAAACGAGAGGGTAAAATGAAACGATAGACGTTTTTATATAGTCATCAGATACATATCGTTATATTGAACAGCCCTAGGCCATATGTATTATGATAATACGTTATTATAATAATTGTCATGTAGGGCTGAACGATTATGGAAAATAATCTAATTGCGATTTTTTTTGCCCCAATATTGCGATTGCGATGCGATATGCGATTATTTTTTAAGGTCTTTGTCTTCTGTATTATTAAACAAAGACAAGCAATACATCATATAGTATGGCCAATACTATATTACATTAATTTTAAACTGTTCTTTCCTGGAAGACAGACCTCTGTTATGATGACATGAGGTGATGCATGAATTGATGACTGACATTTTTATTTAACTTCTTCAATCACAACAGTATATTTGAACATACACAATAGTTTATTTTTAGCTTACAAACATCTGAGCATAAAGTGCTGACAAGGAACCCTGGTGTAAACATTAAAATGAAAGTCAGTACAATGTGCAGATTGCAGAAATATACATAAACAAAATCAGTGGCTTTACCACACTCAGTTTTTCGACATCTGTGAACTACTAGACAGTCATTCAATTAAAAAATAATATTAAATAAATAAAACTAATAAATAAAAAATACACACATCTTACTGATCTCTGCAGTCAGTAACATTACACATAAAGTGCAAACATAATAGCAATTGTATAAACACACACACAAACACGCCTTTAAAGTTTAAAGGCGTGAAATTGGACGGTCTAGTTCTGATTAGCGTCACCGCTGTCTCGGTGGAGTTTAATAAACTCGGCCGTCTGCTTCTTGCTATCTAAAATATAACCAGACACTGGTGTAAATTCTCGACTGTCTCATACTTCTGTTTAATAAGTTTTCTGTTTGATGTTTAGTCAGCTGTGTGAAAACCAAGGAGGAACCCACCCGGGGGATTAATAAAGTTTTATTTTATCTAATCTAATAACTTTAATCTCAGCCAAACCGATTTACTCACGAACAAACAAAACACTGAAAAAAGCCCAACAATAACATTTTTAGGTTGTCTAAGTGACTTATATATCACGTTTAACCCGAGCAGCGAAACTCCGCGGTGATCTGAAAATGATGTGCCGGGAGTTGTGCCGTTCTCGGCCGCATCAGTAACCCTCGAGCTCCCGGCTAGCTGTCGAGCTGGTGGGTAGCAGACGCCTCTGAAAACGTCGAAGCACTTTTGCAAATATGGGATATCTTGATAAACCGAGCAGATATTTGATGTTTACACAGCTACTTTCTCGCCTGAAAATATGTTAAAAGTTTATTTTGTGACCCAGAAAGATTAGTATGAGTAATTTTAAAACTTAGTAGCGGCCGCCATTTCTGGAAACTGGAGTTTGGCTGGGCCGCGCTATGAATTCTGGGATATGGTAGTAATTTGGACAGCCTTCGGCGCGTCGCTGTGACGTAATCGGTCCACAAATGCGGCCTCAGGAGGATGCAGCCCATGAATTTGGACATGTCCAGAGTATAATCGCAGCCTTTGCGGTTAGAAAATTGCACTTGATCATGTCGCGATATTATCGCAAATGCGATATATCGTTCAGCCCTATTGTCATGTCATTGAGAGAATTTAATATTTGAGCAGAGTTCTAGCTCCCATAGATCTCTGAAACATTAGTCAGTGAATTCCAGATACTCCCCATCTTAACTCATTATGTGTATAAAGCACACCTGTCTGCAGAATCAGTTTCTTTCCAGTTTCTCCACCAAAGAACAAAAGTCTTCCCACATGACATTAACCCAAAACATACCAACAAGGTAACAAAGGAGAGGATAAGAAGAAGCTTGGCATTCCTATATGAAATTTGTGGAGTGAGCCGAAGCCTCAAGTTGCTAAGCAACAGCCAGGTTTTAGAGTTTCTGTAAAGAGCAATGGGCCAAAATCCCTACAAGAAACATCTTACTGCTGTGCTTCCCAACAAGGGTTTCTCCACCAAAATACTAAATATTTATTTCACTTAGAAACTGATTTGCATGTCATTAACTTTTACATAATGTGTGTTTCTGGATTTTGGGTTGATATTCTCTGTGCCTTAAAACTTTAGAGCAGGGGTGTCAAACTCAAATACAGAGTGGGCCAAAATTCAAAATGGAACAAAGTTGCAGGCTAACATTAATATTTATTGAAAAAAAAATCTTCCTCCAGATGTAAGAATGAATCTTTTCTTATGGACTCAAATAGGTTTTGCTGGAAAACTGAATATGGAACAAGCAAAGTATTAGTATTATACAGCTAATATATATATTAGCTGTATAATACCAGTAGGCCAGCTCTAATAATAATTTGGTATGGCTTCGCAGGCCAAATGTAATTAGGCTGCGGGCCAAATTTGGCCCACGGGCCAGAGTTTGACACCTATGCTCTAGAGATTTCTTTCTAAGTGACCAAACTTCCAGTCAAAGTTTGGTTTTCTTAAGACCCTTGTGCTATGACCAGCAGACACCATAGTTGTTAGGCAGATGACTGTCATGTTTCTGTTTGTAGGTGGCTTCTTGTCTGATGCGGGCTGGTATGGAGATGCAGAGAAAGTGTTTCTGTCGTGCCTGCAGCTGTGCACGCTCCACAGTGAGGTCCTCCACTGCTACCGGGCTGTGGAATGCTGTGTCAGGTCAGTGTCAAAGAGCTGCTTTTATTCACCAGGGAACTCTGTGTCCTATAGTTACAATACCATAATTGTTAGATGTGCCAGATATGATGTTACACAACATGTGTTTTCTCCCAGAACACTTAGGCGTCTGACAGCACAGCTTGAAATGTTAGTTGTGAATAAAAGCCACTGAGTGATTCATATGAAGAGCTGTTAAACAGTCTGTCTTTACATTTTTTTGATTCTTATCAGATGAAAACGGATAAAACACAGAAACTGTATCTCATCACAGACGGTTAAGCTTTCCTTCTGAGTGGAAGTAGCAGCTATCTGTCATGGAGTAACAACACTGTAACTGTTATAAACTAAAACAGCAAGATTGTTAGAAGTACCATGGGCCCATATTTAAGGCCTTGTATATAAATGAATCCTAGCAGATGGTATTAATGAATAAACTGAACACTGTAGAGCTAAGAAAAAGCTGCAAAAATGTTTGATCCAGATGTTTCTGTAGCATATTTGGTCCTGACGGGTGTGTTGACCGGGCACAAACATGTAAGCTGTGGTACAGTTTTATATGAGCTCTGCTGTCTCTGTAGTGTGTAACCGAGTGGGTGTGATGGGTTGTCCGTGATGGAGAGCAGTTTGTTCAGTGACCGCCTGTCCCTTGCTGCCCAATGACGATTCCAGATTAGTTTGTTGATCCTGCTACATGTCTACCAGCATCCCGAGAAACTAGAGACTGTTCATCCGCCTGTTGTACACAGCATCACTGTTGGGTTCTCCAGTTTAGTGTCCAGTCATTTAAGTGAACTATGGAAGTCAGCAACCATCTCTTTGTCCTGGGGACGTTCAGGAAGGGGAGATTTTTGTTGGACCATCCCACAAAACGTCTCACCAGTACCTGTACTCTGACTCCTGCCCACCCAACCACTGCAGTGTCGTTAGAGAGCATCTGCATGTGGCTCGATTCCCTGTTACACTGGAAATCTATAGTGTAGAAAATCAACAGGACTGTCCTGTGTGGTGCCCCAGTAGCACTAACACCACATTAAAGATGGGCTTCACCATCCATACAAACTGAGGAATCCAGGAGACGGTAGCAGTGGTGACAGCCAGCCTGAGCTTCTCTCATACATGCACACACACATGTTGCAAATTGCGGAAAACTGAATCCAGTTATTTTCAGGGAAACCAGTGCAGCAGTTTCCTTCCACAGCTTTTGTTGTTTTTAAATTGACAGTTATGCAGTAATACAGCAGATAAGACTGAGACTGAAGCGTCCCTGTCTTCTCTCTTCAGGCTGCTTCATGTCCGTAATGGAAACTGCAAGTACCACCTTGGGGAGGAGACCTTCAAGCTTGCTCAGTCTTACATGGACAAACTAGCCAAACATGGCCACCAGGCCAACAAGGCAGCGCTGTACGGCGAGCTCTGTGCCTTGCTCTTTGCCAAAAGCCACTATGACGAGGTGTGTAGGTTTGACCACTGAGGTGCTTTACAGTTTTGATACTGAGACAACTGAAAGTCCTTTCTGTCTGCAATGACCTTGTCTCTCAGGCGTACAGGTGGTGTATAGAGGCTATGAAGGAAATTACTCCAGGGCTGCCTGTCAAAGTAGTGGTTGATGTCCTTCGCCAGGCCTCCAAGGTAACACTCACACATGTATTTATCGCTCAGATCAGTCTTTGTCTGAATTTTTACACTAGTCTTCCAGACACATGTGTAAACTGTGGATTGTCTCTTCCCTGCAGGCCTGCGTGGTGAAAAGAGAGTTCAGAAAAGCAGAGCAGCTGATCAAACATGCAGTGTTTCTAGCAAGGTAACCCGCTGGGTGTAATGAAGACTCGACAGGGTACTTTCTAACATCGCAGTTTCTGACTGAAAATATTGTCTTACAGAGAACATTTTGGACACAAGCATCCCAAGTACTCCGACACGCTGCTAGATTATGGATTTTACTTATTAAATGTGGACAACATATGCCAATCGGTTGCTATTTACCAGGTACGTAGAGCGATGTGCTACAGGAGTATGCTCTTGTTTTCAGTGATGTTATTTAATTCAATCTTGTCTGATGTACAAATCCCAGACAGCGCTGGATATCCGACAATCGGTCTTTGGGGGGAAGAACATCCATGTTGCCACAGCCCATGAAGACCTAGCCTACTCCTCATATGTGCACCAGTACAGCTCTGGGAAATTTGACAATGCTCTGTGAGTGCATCTTCTAAACTCGGCTAATTACATTCCTCATGAGCTGCCTTGTAAATGTAGTCCAACACCCAAAGTCAGACTCTGGTATTTGGGTAATGTGTATGCAGCTGCACATATCAAATGTTTAACTGTACACACGGGCAGACGTAAAGATGACTGGAGATGCCTGTTGTTTGTGTAATTAATCATGTGATGCTCCTCGTGTATACAAAGGCTGTGAGTCAGCATTGCCTAATGGTGAGACCTTTGATCCACTTTTGGACCGTATGAGCTGCAAAACAACTTTGTTCAATGGAAACACTTGATATTCTTGGAAGTGTTTGTCCCCAATATGTAGAGTTTCCAGCCAAGTCTGAGTTACACGACTGAGTGCTGTGTTTGTCCCTCAGATTCCATGCAGAACGTGCCATAGACATCATAACTCACATTCTGCCTGAGGACCATCTTCTGCTGGCCTCCTCTAAGAGAGTCAAAGGTAAGGCAGGCAAAGTGGAGAGTAGTATTATGCTCGTGTGTGTGACTGGCTGCTTGTAATAAAGTACCTTGAAAGAACAATTTAAAACTGGTTCTTTGCTAAGTTGTCTATTCGTAGGTCAAACTTTTGTGGTTTGACAGATTAAAAAAACATTCAGCAAGTGAGTGAAAAAGCAGCCGATGTCCAAACAAACAGTTTGAAAGAGCTTCAGGACGCCTGGAGAATTATTGATTAAGACCAGTTTACATGAATCCTTTAAAACATAAGAAGTTAGGGATAGCTCAAGACTTTTGCACAGTGCTGTATCTGTTTGAAGCTGTGCATTATGTCTTATAGACTCTATCCGCGTTTGCTTGTTTTTCCCCAACAGCCCTGATTCTGGAAGAAATTGCCATCGACTGTCACAATAAAGAGACAGAAGAGCGCCTCCTGCAGGAGGCTCACGACCTGCACCTCTCCTCGCTGCAGCTGGCCAAGAAGGCTTTCGGAGAGTTCAACGTACAGACAGCCAAACACTATGGCAACCTCGGACGACTCTACCAGTCCATGAGGAAGTTTAAGGTGAGGAGGACATGTGTGGTTTGTAATATTTGACACAATAATTAAAATTAAGGGGCATAAACCATCCCAGCGTGTGCCAGTTGTGCTGCCTTGTGATAAAAATAATCTCAGTGTAAGAAAAGGTCAACGGCAGAGAACAGCTATTCCACATTCACCTCATCTTGATTAAGAGATGAGTGTTTGTGTGAGAGTGAGTCACATTGTGCTTTTACAAGCACAAACCACTGTTTGTGGGAGACTGAATGGTTTTTGCTATTTAAAGCCAGAAATGATGAGATGTGAAATATTGTCATTGCAGTTGGCTGGGATTACACAAATATCAGAGTGGTGCACATTTATAAAGAGTGTGCACCAGTCTTAGATGCTGTCTTTGGCCTATAAAAAGCCAGAGTGGAGGTTAAAAGTAATCCTGCAGAAGTTCTAGTCTGCAGCTGAAATGACTTTGGGCAAGTATCTAATATCCTGCTGTTAATGAGAGACTGACTTGGGACTACACGTTATTCCTTTTAGTCCATTGGAAATGGACTGGAAAACAATTTAAGTGTGAAAGGCCATAACTTGCTTTCAGAGTGTAATGTGACAACTTTACTTTGACCCAGTTACAACACTTACAGGCACTGAACCACTTTTTGTTTTCAGTGGAAACGTAGCTGGATGTTTGATTTATGGGAAAGGCCATGGAAACCAAATAAATATTGCCTTTGAGTTTTGTCTTTGTTTGTGATTCATATCTCTTTGTCTTGCACACGTATTTGTGTAACCAGGAGGCAGAGGAGATGCACATCAAAGCCATCCAGATTAAGGAGCAGCTACTGGGCCACGAAGACTATGAGGTGGCTCTGTCTGTGGGTCACCTGGCCTCCCTCTACAACTATGACATGAACCAGTACGAGGATGCAGAGAGGCTCTATCTGCGCTCCATCGCTATCGGTCAGTAAGAGCAGAACAAGTTCACGTCCATGTTTTTTAGTGTCACAGTAAATGAGGCCCAAGGCCTGGGTCCTGATGTTGCTTCGTCACAGAACATGTTGTACTGAGATGCATCATACTCAACCTACTTCTCAGTTAATTGCCAAGTTTTGCTGTTATTGTTATGTAATCATTTATGTAGAGCTGACATTAATCAGTCCAACACCTGACGTTACTTCGCTACAATGGAAGAGGGTAACATTATCAAAAACGGGGCTCGAGTCAGAGAGACTGAATGAAACATGGTCTGTGATGTTTCTGTCTTCACAGGTAAAAAGCTGTTTGGCGAGGGTTACAGTGGGCTGGAGTACGACTACCGAGGCCTGATCAAACTCTACAACTCAGTGGGAAACTACGAGAAGGTGTTTGAATACCACAACGTACTGTCCAACTGGAACCGGCTGAGGGACCGGCAGTTTGCAGTGGCGGATGCCCTGGAGGACGTCAACACTACACCCCAGCAGACCCAGGAGGTGGTACAAGCTTTCCTATTGGCCCAGAGCCTAGGCCCCACCCGCCCCTGTCTCGGCTGATTGGTTGACCGAAGGAGAAGAGAGGAGGGAAAAGAGACAAGTGGGTGGGTTTTAGCCTGGTGTGGACATGATTTGAGCCCAAAATGTGATGCTTCAGTTTCACACGGATTAGTAACACAGCAAATTCAAACATCACTGGCAGCTTGGTTGACTTTGTATGCTGCCAGTACACACACACAGACATACACACGTTTTCATGGAATAAAAAAAATAAATAGAGAAGACACTTATCAAACCTCATCAACACACTCTCACCATCAAGATGCAGTCACTGCGTTTCTCCAACAGAAAGAGGACACATGCCCGAGACTGGGGACTCGAAAAGAAACGTCAGACGTCCTATAAGGATGACGCACGACCTCCTCGCCTCTCATCTCACTCGCCTTTTTCTTCCTGGACAGCAGTTTTGCTTTTGTACCGTACCAGTGTAGCTCAGATCTCCGGGAGCGAACCCGTGTTCTCAAGAGCTGCACGACAGCATCTGTGGAATACCTGCACATCCATCAGCATCACTTGGCAGATCACAGCTGGAAATAGTTGGATATTTTTGACACTTGTACAGTTAAAGAAAATACAGATTGTACTCTTGAGTTTTATTTGAAGGCTTTTTGTTGTTGTTTTTTTCTTTGCAATTAACTGAACGCGAACCCTCAAAGTTGCGTGGAGGAGAATGTGATAACACCAGGTGTGGTTTTTACACACAACAGGTTTTCACAGGTCTTTTTTTCCAGCTTAGTACTGACATAGCATCATTAAAATGCCAATAATTTATATGCAAACATATGTTTATGTAGCCCTTTGTTTAAGTTTTCTTACTGAATGAGAAATGGCTCAACACTATGATAACAAGGGACACGGATGGGAGGGCAAAGAGGAAGCTGCTACATGTGCAAAGGCTCCGCAGCCTCGCTTTGTTCATCTTGAGGCTGTATGTGTGAGTGAGTGAGTGGAACACAACTCTCGGTGCCCAAGTGCTCCACCGATGACTACCAGCCTTACACCAGCTTGCAGTTATCTGTCTGTAGACGGACCCATATTTTGAAGTGCTAAATAAACTATTATATCCTTAACGGCGCTACAGTGGGGACCAATATTGTGTGCTTGTGTGCGTGTTTGCATAGCAGCCTGATTATTGTGCATGTGGCCTCTCTGCTTCACACCCTCCTGTCAGAAAATCCCATTAAAGTTCCTGATATGTTTTTCTGTTACTGGCCCATCGTTCAGAGTCTCGCTGTCCAGAATCTCATCTGTTGCTTTATTTAAAAGCTCAGCTTCGGCTGGTTTTCAGTTTTACTCGACATCTTAGCTCTATAACAGGGGTGGGGGAACTCCAGGCCTCAAGGACTGGCGTCCTGCAGGTTTTACATGTGCTTGATCCAACACAGCTGGTTTAAATGGCTAAATTAAAAAGGTTTCCAGAGGCCTGACAATGAACTAATCATTGGATTCAGGTGTGTTGACCCAGGGTCATATCTAAAGCCTGCAGGACACCAGCTCTACAGCTGCCATGTTGGTATTTTAAAGCTAACTTAGGCTCTCTAGTGGACAAAGTATGCAACGGCCATTACATACTTTGTGCCGAAAGGGCTTTAAAGGAACATGTTCTTATTTTTAGACTGTAATATTGTATCTTTTCATTATTCTCAGTTCTAAATAATCCTTATTGACCTTATCCTGAGCCTTGGGGCAGCCACTCAAGTCAGTGTCTATCTGAAAACAGCTCTTTTAGTGCCTCTGTCTCTCTTAAAGCCAGCTCTCTTCTGCCTGTCACACACAAATAGTTTGAACAGCAGGTGTGTAGCCAGAGCTGTGTGCGTGACTTAACCATGTTAATGGGTTTGGCTCACTGACATGAGAAAACAGAACATTTGAACACCTAGTTGGTCCATTTGAAACCTGTTTGGATTTTGTTCTGTATATTTGGAGTAAGCTACAGTGCTGCGACAAAGTATTTGCCTCCTGATTTCTTCATTTCATGCATGTTTGTCACACTGCAGTGATTAAGATCATCAGACAACATTTAAAATGAGATAACATACGTTTTTCATTGATTTGTGATTTTTGGTGAGGGACAAAAGAACCTACCTGGCCCTGTTTGAAAAAGGAAAAAAACAAAAACAGCTTTTCATAAAAAGAACATCACAGTAAGAGCATGTGGAGGGAGTGGGAGTGGAAGTGGGCTGCTTGGATGATTAAGGATCTGGATGGAAAAAGGAGTTCTGCTCTCGACGTACAGCTCGAGCGTGCTCGGGTTACGCAGCAGAACAACACAATCCCAAATATACCAGCAAGTCCATGACCTTAACAGGTTGTTCATGGCCAACACCCCACCAGTGCTCCTCCATACTCGACCAGTTTTTAGACTTTAGGCCAGGTAGGTTTGGATAACTTTTTACCCTTAATCCTAATTTTGAGCTTATTCTGGTTATGTCTGTGTAACATTAACAGTTGTATGATGACCTGAAAGTGAGACAAAAATGCAAAAAACAATGTGTATATCAAGAACGGGGCAAGCTCTTGTTCACAGCACTGTTTATGTACCTGTGATCCTGTAAAGCCTTCCACTGCAGATGCTTTCAGTCTAATATTTAGTCCACAGTTTGGGAATCACCAGCTTCTCTGGATGGGATTTTTTCGTTAGTGCAATTCTAACATTACACATGGACCCTTGTTTCACTAAAGCAGTCTGTCAATATAAGAGGTGAAGGAGAAATGAGCGCTTAAAGAGACGCTGCGTAACAGTGGCGTGAAGAAAGGCATGGACGCATGCTGTAGCAGATGAAGGATGAGATTTTGCACAGTCGAGGCTGAACACAGGCTGTGGAGATTCTGTGCAACGTTACTGAGAATGTGATGCCATGGATGAATAGTCCGCTGTTAATTTAGTATTTAGTTTGTTTTGAAAAGAACGAATGAAGAAAACGAGCTTTGCCTTGCTGTTGCTTCAGTGCTGTCAATGTCTCCCTCTGTAACAGTGATGTGAGGGGCTGTAGCTGAGGAGGAGGTCCAGCTCTCAGCTAAACACTCAGTGCTTTGGCTTAAATAGACCCCCCACCCCTCCACCTCTGAGTAGATTTCTTATCTACAGACTTTACTTGTAAACAGGTGCATACAAAGAGAAGGATCATGAATATTTCTTTGTCTTAAAAAGTGAATCATGGAGAAACTTTGCATGATTTGACGTGTGTGCTGTGAGGGCTACGTCTGCATCTTCTCCAGAGGATTACAAAACAGGTCTCGGCAGCAGTTTCTAATCCAGCTTCGGCTGAGGTGCAAGTTCCTTTTTCCTGCTTGGCCAAGATGATCTGCTGATGTCTGAAAGGGAATAGTGTAGTTCAAGTGGTGGTGTCGGGGGTGGGGGGCGCAGGACAAAGTTCAAATTGAAGCTGCGATGTCTCCAACAGCCCGCTTCTCTCTTCAGAGTTCAAAGGAGACGTGTGGGATGTGTTCACTGTTGTCCTGTTACTGCTTCACTGTTAGCTTCAAAAACATTAAAACATCGTTGACCATCACAGTTTCCCTCTTTGCTGTCCGTCAGCTGTACACATCTGGACTTCACCATCCCAGCAAACAACAGGACACTTTTACACTGAGGAGATGAAATATTCAGTTTATTTGATTTCAGTCCTTCAAGTTTTCTTCCTTTAAATCTGGCTTTAAGTATAGGTGAGTTATAGTGCATAATACAGCGAGTGGAAAGGAACTTCAGACTTTACTTGGAAATTGTCATTTTTGGCAATTGCCACTACATTTCACTGTGAAACTTTTACTCCTTTTATAGACTAGCCTTACAGCTTCCATCACTGACATTTTACACACAAGACAGATTTTAAAGGGTTAGGATTGCTGCTATACAAATCATAATCTTTTTTTTTTTACATATATTTGATCGTGCTGGAATTAAAAGTACACCCTGCAGAGCACATAAAAGAGGCAAACGAGGTAAAGTGTGCATAGTAGCAGGCACAGGCGGACGATCTTCCTGCGAGCATGCAGAGGTGGGATGCCCAGGATTTGTAAAGTGTTCACTCTGCAAAGTGCTTCTATTGCCGGGCATAAATGAGGGTCGTTAGATCAGGTAGCGAGGCAGCAGAGAAAGCCACAAGGTGTCTTTGGATCAAGAAGGCAGATCTGTTGACGACTGCGGCTGTGAGTCTGATTAATCCAGGTGAGAGAGGGTGTCTGATGTTGAGAGGTTTAAAACCTGTGATGACCTCATGTTACATCACTGATGATGCATCCCAGCACACTAGTCTGTCATGCAGACCTCAACCAGGCACCGCTCATCACCCGAACACCACCATCACTACAGCGAAGCACGGTGGGGGCAGGATTACACTGTAGGGATGTTCCCTCTAATTTTTCATGTGTCTGAGCGAACACACAAACTCCCTGAGTGGTCTCTTGGACCACTGTGAGCAACAGCAGACGTGTGCACTGTGGTCACGCCAGCATCCAATCCACCCAGGTTACATGGTTTATTAAAGTAATCAAATTACAGCATTTATGTTAGACTACTTTTAATTAACTGCTTTAGCCCACTTACAATGATTTTTTTTTTTTTTTAAAGAAATCTTGTTCATGACCTGTGCAGCATGTTAAAACTATTGGAAGTAAAAATAACTTAAACTCCAATTTTGAAAACACAACTTTCTAAAAAAGAAATTTATGAAGCTCTGACTCATATCATGAGTATGAGTCTGTGGTCTGGGAGAGAGTCTGTAACTCTGTCTGCAAAATACAGTAAATAATGACCAATGCTGGGCAGTTAATTATATAGTTACTTCTTCAAAAAGGTAACTGAGTTATGCAAACAACAACATTTTTTGCAGCTGTTTACCTAAAAATGCAGCCAAGGCGTTTTTTTTTTAAATAAACATTTCAAGCTATTTACAGAACACAAATTATTTGTGCCGCTCCAAAAAATAATTCCTGTCCACTATGAGATGAAGGAGAACAACAGCCTGATACCTGCAGGCCTGACAGCAGCAGACGTATCACTGCTGTAACACCTGTAACATTCAGCAGTCGCCTCATTGTTCTGACACACAACAACACTATTGACTACACTACACACTAACTACACACTGACTACACACTGACTACACACTAACTACACACTAACTACACACTGACTACACACTAACTACACACTAACTACACACTGACTACACACTAACTACACACTAACTACACACTAACTACACACTGACTACACACTAACTACACACTAACTACACACTGACTACACACTGACTACACACTCACTACACACTAACTGCACACTAACTACACACTAACTGCACACTAACTACACACTAACTACACACTGACTACACACTAACTACACACTAACTGCACACTAACTGCACACTAACTACACACTGACTACACACTAACTACACACTAACTACACACTGACTACACACTAACTGCACACTAACTACACACTAACTACACACTAACTGCACACTAACTACACACTAACTGCACACTAACTGCACACTAACTACACACTAACTACACACTGACTACACACTAACTACACACTAACTACACACTGACTACACACTAACTACACACTAACTGCACACTAACTACACACTAACTACACACTAACTGCACACTAACTGCACACTAACTACACACTAACTGCACACTAACTGCACACTAACTACACACTAACTGCACACTGACTACACACTAACTACACACTAACTGCACACTAACTGCACACTAACTACACACTAACTGCACACTGACTACACACTAACTACACACTAACTGCACACTGACTACACACTAACTACACACTAACTGCACACTAACTACACACTAACTACACACTCACTACACACTAACTACACACTAACTGCACACTAACTACACACTAACTACACACTAACTGCACACTAACTGCACACTAACTACACACTAACTGCACACTAACTGCACACTAACTACACACTAACTGCACACTGACTACACACTAACTACACACTAACTGCACACTGACTACACACTGACTACACACTAACTGCACACTAACTGCACACTAACTACACACTAACTACACACTGACTACACACTAACTACACACTAACTACACACTGACTACACACTGACTACACACTAACTACACACTAACTACACACTAACTGCACACTGACTACACACTGACTACACACTGACTACACACTAACTACACACTAACTGCACACTGACTACACACTGACTACACACTAACTACACACTAACTGCACACTAACTGCACACTAACTACACACTAACTGCACACTAACTGCACACTAACTACACACTAACTACACACTGACTACACACTAACTACACACTAACTACACACTGACTACACACTGACTACACACTAACTACACACTAACTACACACTAACTACACAAGATTTGCACTAAACGTCGCAAATCTCTCACATCTCAAAAACACGCCGTCACTCCTGTTTTTACCGTTTCTTCCCACAGTAAATATAAACAACGACAGTATTCAGTAAAAAACAAAGAAACATTGCAGATATTTTTATCATAACTCTGGTTTTACGTGGCCGATCAACACAATTTAAAAACTGGTATAAAGTCCACACTTTTCCCTCAGTTGTTCCGTGGATGAGCCGAGGTCTCCCCTCTCGCCGCCGCCTCTGAACACACAAATACAAATTGCATGTGAAGCAGGAGGTGCAGATTTTTTTGCTATTGTTTTCTAAATCCAGGCTTGATCACGTGGAGGTATTTGGAAAACTTTTTTTGGCCAGTTGTCTCGCAGAAAGTCAAATCAAATGTATGCGATACACAATCAATTCACAAGAACACATTTAAACAGAAGGTGCCTGATTTCAACTAAACTAAATCATATCATCACGTTTGGTTTTTTTCTTCTTTCTTGTTTTTTTTTTATTTTTAAATTAAGCATCTTCTAATGAGAGTGCAAAAACAGTAAAGAAAGAAAAAAAGAGACCTCTTTCCTCTCGATGGAAAAATGCACCATGTCGACCAATTTTTTTAAAAAAAAGTCAGCATCTGGGATTTGGTTGTTTAGGAAGAGGGGAAAGCAAGACAGCGAGAGAGAGACAGAGATCGATAGCCGGTTTTGAGATGTGGGAGATTTGTGACGTTTAGCGTGGAGTGTATAGTTAGTGTGTTGTGTAGTCATAGTTTTGCTTTGTGTGTCAGTGAGGCCACTAATGACTGTCACAAAGGCACATTGCAATGTAAACACTGTCACCAGGTGAAAACAGGAGCAGTGCTACACCTGTTGTCCTCTTGTGGTGGACATTTTTTTTACTGGCACAAGTAGTTTGTGGGGCATCTTATTGTGACACCTGATTGTTCTTTCATTTTAGTTATAGTAGTATTTTTAAATGGTTGTACCACATTTTAAAAATGCCAGATGTATTGGTTGCATTTTCAGATAAATAGTTGTATATGTTTATAAAATGTGTGCACAACTTTTAAAAATGTACAATTTATATTTGCATTTCAAGTTATAAAAATAATTTACTCAACATGTCTGTGGTTTTGACAGTAAAAAAAACCTAACTACTAGGATTTTATGGGTTTTTTTTGTGTGATTTCAGATCAGTTGTGTTAATACAGTAAGTCAGTGAAAAAACCAACTAAATTCAGACACATGAGGTTGAGCTGAAAAGAATGATACCAAACAAGGCAGGAAGAAAATAAAAATGAAACAATCTGAGGGTGAAATACAAATGTAAAATCAACAGGAGTCAAAAATGTCCAGTTATATTTTGGACCTCAGAGGGTCAGCCTAACAAATCATGAAAAGTTAGGTTTGGATTTTTGTTCACGACGGTGCAGATTTCTGACATTTTGTGTAATTTAAGCACGTAACAATTTGTGTGAAACTGAAGTTAGCACTTGGACTTAACGCTACAAGCGCCACTTCAACGACCACATGGGATCTGTACAAGACACAAACTGAAAGCATTGGGGGATATATTACACCACAGGTGCCGTATTTGTGGGGGTAGTTACAGAGGTTGTAATTTTTGCAACGAGACTTTGGCTTTAACCGAAGATGGGGCTCCAAGTTCTGCTTTACTTAACGAAAAGGCGCTCTGTCACCCAAGAAACACGCAGGCGCAGAGAGAGAGAGAGCGCGTCGCCCTGTAACCATGGCAACCGTAACGCTGCCGCCTGGAACAACAGCACGTAGCTGTCAAACAAAACCAAACAGTCCTGACCCGCGACAACATGAAACAGGAAAGTACCGCAGTGTAATCCATTTATTTCAACAAAGTAACTGTATCCTGAATACCACCTTTTTAAACGGTAACTGTAACGGAATACAGTTACTCATATTTTGTATTTTAAATACGTAACGGCGGCACATGTATTCCGTTACTCCCCAACACTGTGTGTGTCCCATATAATACAGTGGTTCTCGAAATGTTTAGGCTTCCTTCACCCCCAGCACATCACATAACCATAGGGCAAGAATCCAAATTGAATATAGCCTGAATATAGCGCCACTATATACTTTTTTGCTGCATAAACCATCTTCTTTCAGCTTTGGTAAGGTGCTCACTGATGTCCAACTGAACCCCTCTCCCTCCAACTGGTATAATTTTATATCCATAGCTGATCATTTTTAATTAAAGAATGTATCACACCAGAATTGGACACGAGAAGTGTGGACAATGCTGCCTTGTCTGGCAAGTCTTGATTTCAGCAGGACATTTGAACGGCAGGATCAGAATTTAATGTGAACAACATAAATGCATGGATTAATCCTGCCTGTTGGTAGAGGAAAGTTTGGTGAAGCACGACAGAAGATTTTGTTCCTGATGAAGGAAAACAAGACAAAGAGTGCTGAATTAAAAGAACCGTCTGCCCAGCTTCAACGCGCGAATGCTACTATTAGGGAGATGCAAAGGGATCTCCAAAACATGGAGCAAAAGAATCAGGCTGTCACGGTTGTTAAAGAGTGGACTCAGGCGCGGAGCTCAGAAATAATGACAGTGCATTTATTTACAGTGCAGCAAGGTGACAACAGTTCAAATGTGCAACAATGGTGATAGTGCGTCCCTCCTTCCGTGTAAGCCCGTGCGTGGTAGTGAGTGCCCGTCTCTCCTCCAAGTGCTTCCTTAGTGTCCGTGAATCCTCCGTCAATCCCAGGCTTAGTGCAATACTCCAGCGCTGTCTGTCGCTCAGCCACACCATTAAGTAGCCCTGCTGAAGATGGTAGTTGATTGGCAGCAGCTGGTGGATTGACCGCGGGTGCGGCAGCTCCGGGCGAAAGCACTTCCGGGTCGGTACATTGTAAATAGCTGTACTTTGTGTGAAGTTGTTTTAATAAAACAAAAAAGAATAGTATATTTGTTTGTTTTTCTTTATTATAGATCTATTCACATGTACACAGCAATCACATAAAAATGAAATGCAAACTATTTACATCGCACCACACAGCTGTCATCAATCTTTAACCACAACATGAAACATTACAGGCTATTTAGAGCAGCACGTTGTTTCCAGAAGTATTTCCCAACAAGTTCAGGAAGGCACACTTTACGAAAGAAGTCTTGTGCTTGCTTTAAGCGCGGTTTCCAGAAATCCACAGCAGGGAAGACGCGAGTCACAGCAAGGTCTCTCTGTGTCCATGTAACGGAGCGGAAAGGCTGATTTTATTTCCAAGATGTTTTGTGTTTTTAAAAGGAAGGAGACCTTCCTAAAAACGGGCAGAGCAGTGGAGCCGCCAAGGGAAACACACAATTTAAACTGTAAGATTAAAAATATAATTTATTATATTTAAATAGTTAAAAATGTAAGATAAATTAAAACAACCTTGGCCAAGGGATAACACAATAAAAATCAATAAAACACAACATTAAAAGTCCAGTGGAATCCACCACAGCATAAAAGTCCCAGGGAGTTAAGAAATCCAGCGAAGTAAAAGGGAAACCCAGCGGAGTCCTCTCCTTCCTTTCCGCATTCGCGTCTTGATATGCTAGAGAAAGGGAGGAGCGGCAGTCACTATTCTTCCGGCAGTTTTTATTCAATAAAAGGGGATAAGTCAAAGACTTACCCCGGGTGGGCAGAGCTCTCAACTCCGCCCGCCGCTCTTAAAAACTGCAAAGCCACACAGCCGTCCCGTGCCTTCCGCTGGTGCTGTCTCCGCTCTCCCCGCTGGTGCCCTCTGCGCTGGTGCCCTGTGCGCTGGTGCCCTGTGCGCTGGTGCTGTCCGTTCTCCTAACGCCCAGCTCCACCAGCCCCTTCGGCTTGCAGGCGCTGCCGCCTGGCACCACTTACTCCTGGCCGTCTCTCAAGCCTCTCGGTCGAACCGCTTCCTTTGGTCTGCCAGGCCCTCTTATTGGCCTCTCTGGGATCTCTCGCAGGTGTGAACAGTTTATTATCAGGTAGGGGCGGAGTCTTTCCAGGACAGGTGTTCAATTTAAATAAGATAAAAACATGCAATAAAGCTCATACAAACAAACCCAATATACAATATTAAAATATTAAAACAGATAAAACATTGCAAAACATGCACAATAAAAACTCTAAATAACTTGTCCCGTTTCACCCCGTGACATCCACACAACGAGGTCACAGTGGCTGGCGCCCGTAACAAAGACTCAGCGTCTCTGTTGTGTAAACACGCCAGTGATTGGGGTAATGTGGGTGAGTGTGTAGTGTAGTTGGTGTAATAGTTTTCGACTCCACACAGTCACTGCTTTGCTGTGCTTCTGCAGCGTATCCAGTAATGGTGACAAATCCTCCAGCGTTGCAATAGGAAGCTGCTCTTAAGCGCAGAAAGAATTGTTTCCAGGGATTTCTATTTGTATCCAGCTTGGCGTGCAGGATCCTTTGTGTAATCTATGCTTACATATGTATTTTACACACAGACAATGTGAAAAATACAACACATTGCTATGGATTGATGCTGAAAGTGCTAATTGCACTAAAAAATTTAGCTGAAAAAAAAAAAACACCAACTAAATAGATAAGCATGTCTGTTAACAAAAAAACCCAAACGCTTTACCCAACTGGGGTTTTTCAACTACCTCAGGGACAAAGCTTTACCAAAATCTTCCAACTCAGACCCTGTGACAAGGTCTGTGAAAACCACGTTTTTATGCCTGAAATACTACAGTACTACACTCCCACCAGATGAGCTCATGCAGCCTGTCACGAACCGGGACATACAACCATGACAAAACAGGAGATGCACACACAATTTATTGTGTTATTAATTTAGATGAACTGTGCTAATATAGTATACCAAAATGAAAACAATAACTCAAATTTCAGATATTTGAGGTAGTGCTGAAAATAATGGTGCCAAATAAGGCAAGAAAAACATATTTTAAAGGTGAAATATAGAGGTAAAATCCAAAATAGTCAAGAACGGCCAATTCTACCCTGGACCACAGAGGGTTAAATTTGAAAACGGTTTAAAAACAAACAAACATCCCCATTCTAAAATGTCATGTGACAATCTGATTCATAAAGAGTGATGATGTCACAAGGACATGTGATGATGTCACAAGGACATGCCTTTGATCCTTTGAAGTTTTTCTATAAATAGGGGTCAGGAGCAGCAAGTTTTAGTCAGTTTGTTCGCAGCCTTCAAACGTTCGACCAGAGATACATTTGAAAGTATTTGTAAACCTCTTCAGAGTCACTGTGCACAGGATTAAAAATGGATCCACGAGAACACCAACAAGGAATAAACAATTTTGCTGCCTCTCCTTCGAGGTCTGGCCGGCCACTCACTGCAAGAGGTAAGCCTGATATGACACGATCCATTGGTGCCTCATCAGTCCAAAGGACATTACAGGAAAACTCCGACCTACATGCAAAAATTAAACAAATTGAAGAAGAGAAGCTTCAACTGGAGGAGAAGTGTAGACAATTGGAAGCACGAAATCAAGAGCTGGAAAAACAACAGCAACGCCAGCCTTGCACAAAAATTATTAGTGAGGCCTGGGAAGTAATGTTTGGTGAAGCACGAGAGAAGATTTTGGTCCTGATGAAGGAAAACAAGACAAAGAGTGCTGAATTAAAAGAAACGTCTGCCCAGCTTCAACGCGCGAATGCTACTATTGGGGAGATGCAAAGGGATCTCCAAAACATGGAGCAAAAGAATCAGGCGCTCCAAGGAATGCTTGATGAAGCTATGGAACAAACTGCACAAATCCTCGGACAGAAAAAGGAAGGGGTCACACAAATGCAGGACCAACTCAAAGGCATAAAGAAAAAATACGAAGTGCTGAAAGTCAGGCTGGATGAAACAGAGTGCAAAAATAAAGAGCTTCTTCAAGAGAAAGAGCAACAGGAAGAAGAAAAAAAACGTATTCTCCAGGACTTGGAGAGAAGAAATGAGCAGTTAGAAAAGATGCACGAGGAAAAACAACAGCAAAATACAGACAACCGCAATCTATTAAAAGAAATGGAGCAAAGATGCCAGAAACTTGAGAAGGAAGTTGAAGAAACAACCGATCAGCTGAGAACCCTCATCCTAGAGAAAAAAGTGGTCGTGGAAAAGCTCATGGAAAAGAAGAAAAAACGTTTCCGCTTCTTCTGGAGGAGGGACACTCCTGCTTTTTCTACTTTTTCTATTTTTTCTACTGCAGATGTCACCTCGTCTCCCTCCACCTCTGTTCCATCTTAATTTTCACCTCTCCTCTCCCCTTCTCTCCTAACACTTCTTCCCTCTCTCCTTCATCTTTTTTCACCCCAACCAGTCCCGGCAGTTGACTGCCCCTCGTGAGCCTGGTTCTGCCGGAAGTTTCTGCCCGTTTAAAGGCAGTTTTTCTTCCCCACTGTCGCCTAGTGCTTGCTCAGAGGGGATTGTTGGGGTTTTCTCTTTTCTTTTTTTTCCCTTCTTATTACCATTTTCCTTTATTTACCGATTTGTTTTGTTTACTTTTCTTTTACGTTGTTTCTTTATTTACTTGTTTAACTTTTTTTCAACTTATGTAATAAACTAATAAACCAATTGAATTTATCCTCTGCGTATTTTACATCTAATCTTTAAAGAATATTTCCAAAACATTTTCAAACATCACGATCTGTCTTTTGTTTGCTTGTTAAAACCCCGTAAATGGTGAAGTAAAAACCCTGTGATATGGTTTAAAACATCAAAATAGACTAAACAACTAGTCTAAAACCAAGAGACACTTAAATATTAAGTTAAACCTCTGGGGTCGCCGGACACGTCGGCGCGTCAAAATCACATGACCAATTTACTGCTTTACTGGCCGAATATAGTTGGTGAGAAACACTCAGTTGTGTTACATTGCTGTGTGTTTGTATAACGAGTCACTTAACTGGTGCTGTGAACATAAAGCAGCTTGTTGCCTGCTGGAGCATTTCGGTGTGTTGGGAAGCTGCTGAAGCAGAATGACCACACTTGAAAAATGTGTAGAAATTGTGAGCTGGCCTTAAGTGTATCAAGTACTGTGTGAGTCTCAGTTTGTCATGTCTCTGTGTTTTTCAGGATACATCAGGATTGGCTGGTGTTTGCTGCATGGGCTGCTTACCAGTAGTGTTTCTCCCTCTTTACTCACTGCGTGTATCTCTTGATGGTAATGCACCCTCTGCTTAGCTCGCTGGATCTGTGAGCACAACTTTTGAATGACTTTGCTGAAAATAACTTGAATAATTTCTGCATTTCTCCTAAGCAGGTATATGCAGTTGATCATACATGTACCATATGTGAAGAGGGGCATTTCAAGACTATTTAAAATACTTTTTTTTAGGTCTTACTGACCACATAAGGCACTTTAGACTCAAAGTTACCTTTAACCATACAGCGCTTTATTCTGTAAACTTCAAGCACTTTATCTGCCTCAGTTTAATAATAAATTAACCCACAATGCTTCACATACTCTGGACTATTTAAAAGGATCCTTCTATGGCCTCTGACAGTGGACTCATGTCTGTGCTTGTCCTGCTAGACCTTAGTGCAGCGTTCGATACTGTTGATCATAATATCCTATTAGAGCGATTAGAACATGCTGTAGGTATTACAGGTACTGTGCTGCAGTGGTTTGTATCATATCTATCTAATAGACTCCAGTTTGTGCATGTAAATGGAGAGTCCTCTTCACACACTGAGGTTAATTATGGAGTTCCACAGGGTTCAGTGCTAGGACCAATTCTGTTTACATTATACATGCTTCCCTTAGGCAGCATCATTAGAAGATATAGCATACATTTACACTGCTATGCAGATGACACCCAGCTCTATCTGTCCATGAAGCCAGATAACACACACCAATGAGTTAAACTGCAGGAATGTCTTAAAGACATAAAGACCTGGATGGCCGCTAACTTTCTGCTTCTTAATTCAGATCAAACTGAGGTTATTGTACTCGGCCCTGAAGAGCCTAGAAATATGGTATCTAAGCAGATTCTTACTCTGGATGGCATTACCTTGGCCTCCAGTAACGCTGTGAGGAACCTTGGAGTCATTTTTGACCAGGACATGTCCTTCAACGCACATATTAAACAAATATGTAAGACTGCTTTCTTCCATTTGTGCAACATCTCTAAAGTTAGAAATATCCTGTCTCAGAGTGACGCTGAAAAACTAGTTCATGCATTTATTACTTCCAGGCTGGACGACTGTAATTCATTATTATCAGGAAGTCCTAAAAACTCCCTGAAAAGCCTTCAACTAATCCAAAATGCTGCAGCAAGAGTCCTGACAGGGACTAGAAAGAGAGAGCAGATTTCTCCTGTTTTGGCTTCCTGTTAAATCCAGAATTCAAAATCCTGCTCCTCACATACAAGGTCTTAAACAATCAGGCCTGATTTGTCCTCCTTCTTTTCTCACAGAGCATGGAAGCTCCTATTTTAATCCTAAAACTGTACTAAGAGACTTTGCTAAGTTTTCCTTTAATTTGTCACCCATCCGTAAACCCTGAACAGATCTTTATAAATAACTGAAGAAACAGATTTTTGTCGATTTTGCACAGATAATGTAACAACGTAACTGTGCAGGTAGTGCTGAAATAACCAAAGAAGGAAGGGAGTAACGTAGAAATGAATTAGCTACAGTGAGTTATATATGATAGTATAAATGGTCTGTTTGAGTATAATGTTGACAGTGATGTGTGACTAATGTAAACGTTCAGGAAATAAGTGTAGCACTTTATAACAATGCTGCACTATTAAGCATTATTAAGGTATTAGTAAGGTGCTGGTCTTTGTGAGTCCATGTTTTGTCCTGATGTACATTGCGGGTGAATTCAGGGTCCTGGTGATGATGTTTTGACACCAGCTTTTTATCTATAAGCAATAATATATTATGGCGGAGTCCATTAAGCTTTGATGAAGTTTTTATCACTTGTGTTTTCCATATGACAAGTAAGAACTGTCTGCATGGGCTGCTTGAATATGAGCTTCACACTGTTCTTAGTGCAGATAAGAACTGTTTAATCCCATCTAAGCCCCACTGTTCTCTGTGCAGCAGTGGACGGCTGGCTGGCAAGGAGGCTGGGCCTGACCTCCAGGTTTGCAGCATGGCTGGATGTAGCTGTCGATAACCTGGGCAGAGGCATGCTGTGGAGTCTGCTGCTTAAGGTCTTACGTTTGAAGCACATCATCACACATGCACAAGGCGATGAAAACGAGGCTGTACTTAAATACCAGCAAAAAATGTTGTGCAGAAGTCAGGAAAGACTTGAGATGAGGTATTGGTGACTAAAGCCGTAATCAACCTGCTGAGGAGGTGTTCGGGGCAGCCTCTGCACAGAGGAAATGGAACAAGGAGGCTTGGTGGTGGGATGAGGAAGTATTCAAAAGTAAAGTGGGATAAGCAGCGAGGTGAAGTAAAGGCGTATTATGAGTTGTGAAGGTGGAGACTGAGGAAGGAGAAAACAACCAACAGAGACATTAAGCTGAAAAGGACGTGCAGAAGGACAGAGAGGGAGAGAGTATTTTGAAGATGGGAGGAGTACTTGGAGGAGGAGCTTATGAATGGGGGGAAATGAGAGGGGGGGGGGCAGATGAATCACAAAAACACGAGAGGAATCAGAAAAACTCTGCAGTTCTTTGCCACCTTAACATTTGTGCCACACTAACAGCGGTGGTGCATTGAATTGCTGTGGGGTTGGATGGTGTCTGCACTGGAGTGGTGTGTGTTCATGGATAACCACAACACCCGGGGGCGCAGTGGAAGAACAGCTTCAGCAGCAGCCCCCCACTCGTACAGGCTGTCATGGCAAACGGTAATCCTCCTGCCAACGTGTTTGAGCTAGTGCTGGTACACAGCTCCACATAAATGTCTTGCTGCCGGGGTTTCGGACACCTCTGGGAGTTTGGGTGGTGGGCGGCTTGCCTCCCTGTGTGGCTGTATCCATGCCAGTGGGAGGGCTGTCCCACTGGTTGGAGCTGCCTCTGTGGATCCAGCATGTGGGGATGTTGCTGCTGGTTGCAGGCCGAGTGCTGGCTCTGTCAGCTGAGGTTATGTGGCAAACGCTCATGTGTCTGAAACATGAACCCAAACGGTCCACTGGAGAACTCTCTCACAGATGTTTTCTCTGCAGGTGTGGTGCATATGGACACACATCGAGCACCTGGAAGAAACTAAGAGCTCGATTTCTCTTTTTAAATCACATTTGATTTTGCATTTGGCAGATGAGGCTCATCCTGTTACCTTGACACTGTGGAATAATGCTTTTGTCATTTAGAGGGGACAGGAAGTCTTTGGAATGTCAGCAGTACTTGAACACCTGCATTGTCATTGCTGTTATTCCCCCAGAAAGACAGTTTACCAAAGGGAAATCTGTGAGACTTAAGACTTTGATGGTTAGATAAAATGCATTTGAAATATATTTATATACTTTATTTGACCATTTAAAAGGCTTAAAATGCAACGTTACTGTAAAAATCTAATAAAGCAAATGTGTGCAGTGTTTACTGTAAATGTGTTGTGTGTGCAAAGTGTTTAGTGGCCGTTACATCCCGAGAAAAGGAAATTATCTGCTAATGTAACTGTATTGGAAAGGCAGCATGGTGCTGCAGTGGCTGGCACTTTGTTCGTCGTTCTTCACGTGGGAACTTCTCCACTGTTCAAACGTCCGCTCGGACAGCTGCGTGCTGCTGCAGGAAAAACAGCAGAGCCTTCTAGAGAAATGTGGCATATACCATTTATTCCTTTGTTATCTTAACTGTGTGCTTAGCATCACTGTCCTGTTATAGTGCCCTTGAGCAAGTTATCATCAAGGATGTTTACGTATGGTGCTGCATTGCTCTTTCCCTCATCCTTGAGTCATTTCCCAGTTCCTGCTGCCGAAAACATCCCTACAGTGCAATGTTCCCTCTAAGCTGCACGCGTGCGCAATTGCGCACTGCTGGCACGGTCTCTGCGCACAGAAAATTTGCGTTGCGCACGGAAAAAAATTCTGACCTGAATTGAAATTAAAATTAATACTTTAACAATTCTATTTTGCAGTGTTAGTCAGTGAGTGACTGGCTGCTCCCGTATGGGATCAGAACGAGGCCACCTTATCCCACAGTCCAGCCAATGATGCGATTCACATTCGTATATACGCAGCTAATCAACGTAGCTGACAGGCTGACAGCGTCCTTATGTGCTGACACCGGTGTTTTAGCAAAGCGGCTGATGTGGAGTGAAGCCACGTTAATGACAACGTGTACAACCATTGGAGATGTGAGGAGTCGAACATTAACTCTGCTCTTCCAGGGCACCCTGCAGACTTGGCTGCTGGCAGTGGCGAGGGAGTGCGGCCGCCGCTGGGATGACGTGAACGCCAATCATAGGTCGACTGCAGGTATGCGAGTCAGACCTTCTCAGGAGGTTTCACTTTTCGCTCTTCTTTATAATTGACCCTTGTTTTCTCTCTCTCAGCTCCTGGTCTCAGAGTGGGAGGGATTTGAAGCACAGAGGGAGGAGCTTGTCGTTTGGTTGGCTGATATGGATGTCCACCTGAGTGAGGTTGACCGGCTGACAGGAAACACCTGTGAAAAACTGAAACAACTGCAGGTGTGGGGTTGTTTTGATATGACATATATTTGATATGATACATACGTCAGAGACATTGTCCTAAACTGGACTAACAAAGAACCATGAGTCCAACATGAAACTTACCCTTCGGGCAGGCACTCTTCAGTTTTTGGTAGCCCAAAATAAATTTAAGTAGCCCAAATAAAAAAAGAAAAGAAAAAGAGGACAGTTTTTTGATTGATGTTTTGTTTCCTTTACAGTATTGTAAAGGAAACAAAACATCAATCTAAAAACATTTAAAACACAAATTACAACAACAATTTCAACCATCAACTCAAATATTTGGTTCTAATTGAACAGAAATTTCTATGAACTTGCAAGAACTGTGTAGGACATGAAACAGTGTGTGTCAGATCCTGAATTTGAAATTTCCACTGAAATCACGGGTAAGAGGCAAGTGGAACCAGGCTGGCTTCTGCTAAATGGGTCAAACTGGGCAGAAAGTACACAAACACATAACATCCTTATAGAATATGACGTAACACTATCGATCAACTTACCTCAGAATATATAAAGCATATAAACAATTACAGCAATATGATGCAACAAACACAGCAGTGCTACTAATCCAAAATACTCAAAGCTTCATAGAACTGAAACCAACATTTATTTTTAGGCCTTCGTCGCGTCGCTGTGACGTAATCGGCCTTAAAATGCGGCCTTTAAGGCTGCAGACCCTGAATTGGGATACAGCCTCTGAATCGGTGCATCTTGTAGCTGTGTCGTCTTAAATTGGTCATGTGATTTTGACGCGCCGACGCGTCCGGCGACCCCAGAGGTTTAACTTAATATTTAAGTGTCTCTTGGTTTTAGACTAGTTGTTTAGTCTATTTTGATGTTTTAAACCATATCACAGGGTTTTTACTTCACCATTTACGGGGTTTTAACAAGCAAACAAAAGACAGATCGTGATGTTTGAAAATGTTTTGGAAATATTCTTTAAAGATTAGATGTAAAATACGCAGAGGATAAATTCAATTGGTTTATTAGTTTATTACATAAGTTGAAAAAAAGTTAAACAAGTAAATAAAGAAACAACGTAAAAGAAAAGTAAACAAAACAAATCGGTAAATAAAGGAAAATGGTAATAAGAAGGGAAAAAAAAGAAAAGAGAAAACCCCAACAATCCCCTCTGAGCAAGCACTAGGCGACAGTGGGGAAGAAAAACTGCCTTTAAACGGGCAGAAACTTCCGGCAGAACCAGGCTCACGAGGGGCAGTCAACTGCCGGGACTGGTTGGGGTGAAAAAAGATGAAGGAGAGAGGGAAGAAGTGTTAGGAGAGAAGGGGAGAGGAGAGGTGAAAATTAAGATGGAACAGAGGTGGAGGGAGACGAGGTGACATCTGCAGTAGAAAAAATAGAAAAAGTAGAAAAAGCAGGAGTGTCCCTCCTCCAGAAGAAGCGGAAACGTTTTTTCTTCTTTTCCATGAGCTTTTCCACGACCACTTTTTTCTCTAGGATGAGGGTTCTCAGCTGATCGGTTGTTTCTTCAACTTCCTTCTCAAGTTTCTGGCATCTTTGCTCCATTTCTTTTAATAGATTGCGGTTGTCTGTATTTTGCTGTTGTTTTTCCTCGTGCATCTTTTCTAACTGCTCATTTCTTCTCTCCAAGTCCTGGAGAATACGTTTTTTTTCTTCTTCCTGTTGCTCTTTCTCTTGAAGAAGCTCTTTATTTTTGCACTCTGTTTCATCCAGCCTGACTTTCAGCACTTCGTATTTTTTCTTTATGCCTTTGAGTTGGTCCTGCATTTGTGTGACCCCTTCCTTTTTCTGTCCGAGGATTTGTACAGTTTGTTCCATAGCTTCATCAAGCGTTCCTTGGAGCGCCTGATTCTTTTGCTCCATGTTTTGGAGATCCCTTTGCATCTCCCCAATAGTAGCATTCGCGCGTTGAAGCTGGGCAGACGTTTCTTTTAATTCAGCACTCTTTGTCTTGTTTTCCTTCATCAGGACCAAAATCCTCTCTCGTGCTCTACCAAACTTTCCTTCCCAGGCCTCACTAATAATTTTTGTGTAAGGCTGGCGTTGCTGTTGTTTTTCCAGCTCTTGATTTCGTGCTTCCAATTGTCTGCACTTCTCCTCCAGTTGAAGCTTCTCTTCTTCAATTTGTTTAATTTTTGCATGTAGGTCGGAGTTTTCCTGTAATGTCCTTTGGACTGATGAGGCACCAATGGATCGTGTCATATCAGGCTTACCTCTTGCAGTGAGTGGCCGGCCAGACCTCGAAGGAGAGGCAGCAAAATTGTTTATTCCTTGTTGGTGTTCTCGTGGATCCATTTTTAATCCTGTGCACAGTGACTCTGAAGAGGTTTACAAATACTTTCAAATGTATCTCTGGTCGAACGTTTGAAGGCTGCGAACAAACTGACTAAAACTTGCTGCTCCTGACCCCTATTTATAGAAAAACTTCAAAGGATCAAAGGCATGTCCTTGTGACATCATCACATGTCCTTGTGACATCATCACTCTTTATGAATCAGATTGTCACATGACATTTTAGAATGGGGATGTTTGTTTGTTTTTAAACCGTTTTCAAATTTAACCCTCTGTGGTCCAGGGTAGAATTGGCCGTTCTTGACTATTTTTGATTTTACCTCTATATTTCACCTTTAAAATATGTTTTTCTTGCCTTATTTGGCACCATTATTTTCAGCACTACCTCAAATATCTGAAATTTGAGTTATTGTTTTCATTTTGGTATACTATATTAGCACAGTTCATCTAAATTAATAACACAATAAATTGTGTGTGCATCTCCTGTTTTGTCATGGTTGTATGTCCCGGTTCGTGACAGGCTGCATGAGCTCATCTGGTGGGAGTGTAGTACTGTAGTATTTCAGGCATAAAAACGTGGTTTTCACAGACCTTGTCACAGGGTCTGAGTTGGAAGATTTTGGTAAAGCTTTGTCCCTGAGGTAGTTGAAAAACCCCAGTTGGGTAAAGCGTTTGGGTTTTTTTGTTAACAGACATGCTTATCTATTTAGTTGGTGTTTTTTTTTTTTTTCAGCTAAATTTTTTAGTGCAATTAGCACTTTCAGCATCAATCCATAGCAATGTGTTGTATTTTTCACATTGTCTGTGTGTAAAATACATATGTAAGCATAGATTACACAAAGGATCCTGCACGCCAAGCTGGATACAAATAGAAATCCCTGGAAACAATTCTTTCTGCGCTTAAGAGCAGCTTCCTATTGCAACGCTGGAGGATTTGTCACCATTACTGGATACGCTGCAGAAGCACAGCAAAGCAGTGACTGTGTGGAGTCGAAAACTATTACACCAACTACACTACACACTCACCCACATTACCCCAATCACTGGCGTGTTTACACAACAGAGACGCTGAGTCTTTGTTACGGGCGCCAGCCACTGTGACCTCGTTGTGTGGATGTCACGGGGTGAAACGGGACAAGTTATTTAGAGTTTTTATTGTGCATGTTTTGCAATGTTTTATCTGTTTTAATATTTTAATATTGTATATTGGGTTTGTTTGTATGAGCTTTATTGCATGTTTTTATCTTATTTAAATTGAACACCTGTCCTGGAAAGACTCCGCCCCTACCTGATAATAAACTGTTCACACCTGCGAGAGATCCCAGAGAGGCCAATAAGAGGGCCTGGCAGACCAAAGGAAGCGGTTCGACCGAGAGGCTTGAGAGACGGCCAGGAGTAAGTGGTGCCAGGCGGCAGCGCCTGCAAGCCGAAGGGGCTGGTGGAGCTGGGCGTTAGGAGAACGGACAGCACCAGCGCAGAGGGCACCAGCGCACAGGGCACCAGCGCAGAGGGCACCAGCGGGGAGAGCGGAGACAGCACCAGCGGAAGGCACGGGACGGCTGTGTGGCTTTGCAGTTTTTAAGAGCGGCGGGCGGAGTTGAGAGCTCTGCCCACCCGGGGTAAGTCTTTGACTTATCCCCTTTTATTGAATAAAAACTGCCGGAAGAATAGTGACTGCCGCTCCTCCCTTTCTCTAGCATATCAAGACGCGAATGCGGAAAGGAAGGAGAGGACTCCGCTGGGTTTCCCTTTTACTTCGCTGGATTTCTTAACTCCCTGGGACTTTTATGCTGTGGTGGATTCCACTGGACTTTTAATGTTGTGTTTTATTGATTTTTATTGTGTTATCCCTTGGCCAAGGTTGTTTTAATTTATCTTACATTTTTAACTATTTAAATATAATAAATTATATTTTTAATCTTACAGTTTAAATTGTGTGTTTCCCTTGGCGGCTCCACTGCTCTGCCCGTTTTTAGGAAGGTCTCCTTCCTTTTAAAAACACAAAACATCTTGGAAATAAAATCAGCCTTTCCGCTCCGTTACATGGACACAGAGAGACCTTGCTGTGACTCGCGTCTTCCCTGCTGTGGATTTCTGGAAACCGCGCTTAAAGCAAGCACAAGACTTCTTTCGTAAAGTGTGCCTTCCTGAACTTGTTGGGAAATACTTCTGGAAACAACGTGCTGCTCTAAATAGCCTGTAATGTTTCATGTTGTGGTTAAAGATTGATGACAGCTGTGTGGTGCGATGTAAATAGTTTGCATTTCATTTTTATGTGATTGCTGTGTACATGTGAATAGATCTATAATAAAGAAAAACAAACAAATATACTATTCTTTTTTGTTTTATTAAAACAACTTCACACAAAGTACAGCTATTTACAATGTACCGACCCGGAAGTGCTTTCGCCCGGAGCTGCCGCACCCGCGGTCAATCCACCAGCTGCTGCCAATCAACTACCATCTTCAGCAGGGCTACTTAATGGTGTGGCTGAGCGACAGACAGCGCTGGAGTATTGCACTAAGCCTGGGATTGACGGAGGATTCACGGACACTAAGGAAGCACTTGGAGGAGAGACGGGCACTCACTACCACGCACGGGCTTACACGGAAGGAGGGACGCACTATCACCATTGTTGCACATTTGAACTGTTGTCACCTTGCTGCACTGTAAATAAATGCACTGTCATTATTTCTGAGCTCCGCGCCTGAGTCCACTCTTTAACAACCGTGACAGCCTGATTCTTTTGCTCCATGTTTTGGAGATCCCTTTGCATCTCCCTAATAGTAGCATTCGCGCGTTGAAGCTGGGCAGACGGTTCTTTTAATTCAGCACTCTTTGTCTTGTTTTCCTTCATCAGGAACAAAATCTTCTGTCGTGCTTCACCAAACTTTCCTCTACCAACAGGCAGGATTAATCCATGCATTTATGTTGTTCACATTAAATTCTGATCCTGCCGTTCAAATGTCCTGCTGAAATCAAGACTTGCCAGACAAGGCAGCATTGTCCACACTTCTCGTGTCCAATTCTGGTGTGATACATTCTTTAATTAAAAATGATCAGCTATGGATATAAAATTATACCAGTTGGAGGGAGAGGGGTTCAGTTGGACATCAGTGAGCACCTTACCAAAGCTGAAAGAAGATGGTTTATGCAGCAAAAAAGTATATAGTGGCGCTATATTCAGGCTATATTCAATTTGGATTCTTGCCCTATGGTTATGTGATGTGCTGGGGGTGAAGGAAGCCTAAACATTTCGAGAACCACTGTATTATATGGGACACACACAGTGTTGGGGAGTAACGGAATACATGTGCCGCCGTTACGTATTTAAAATACAAAATATGAGTAACTGTATTCCGTTACAGTTACCGTTTAAAAAGGTGGTATTCAGGATACAGTTACTTTGTTGAAATAAATGGATTACACTGCGGTACTTTCCTGTTTCATGTTGTCGCGGGTCAGGACTGGTCTCAAGTCTTTCCTGACTTCTGCACAACATTTTTTGCTGGTATTTAAGTACAGCCTCGTTTTCATCGCCTTGTGCATGTGTGATGATGTGCTTCAAACGTAAGACCTTAAGCAGCAGACTCCATAGCATGCCTCTGCCCAGGTTATCGACAGCTACATCCAGCCATGCTGCAAACCTGGAGGTCAGGCCCAGCCTCCTTGCCAGCCAGCCGTCCACTGCTGCACAGAGAACAGTGGGGCTTAGATGGGATTAAACAGTTCTTATCTGCACTAAGAACAGTGTGAAGCTCATATTCAAGCAGCCCATGCAGACAGTTCTTACTTGTCATATGGAAAACACAAGTGATAAAAACTTCATCAAAGCTTAATGGACTCCGCCATAATATATTATTGCTTATAGATAAAAAGCTGGTGTCAAAACATCATCACCAGGACCCTGAATTCACCCGCAATGTACATCAGGACAAAACATGGACTCACAAAGACCAGCACCTTACTAATACCTTAATAATGCTTAATAGTGCAGCATTGTTATAAAGTGCTACACTTATTTCCTGAACGTTTACATTAGTCACACATCACTGTCAACATTATACTCAAACAGACCATTTATACTATCATATATAACTCACTGTAGCTAATTCATTTCTACGTTACTCCCTTCCTTCTTTGGTTATTTCAGCACTACCTGCACAGTTACGTTGTTACATTATCTGTGCAAAATCGACAAAAATCTGTTTCTTCAGTTATTTATAAAGATCTGTTCAGGGTTTACGGATGGGTGACAAATTAAAGGAAAACTTAGCAAAGTCTCTTAGTACAGTTTTAGGATTAAAATAGGAGCTTCCATGCTCTGTGAGAAAAGAAGGAGGACAAATCAGGCCTGATTGTTTAAGACCTTGTATGTGAGGAGCAGGATTTTGAATTCTGGATTTAACAGGAAGCCAAAACAGGAGAAATCTGCTCTCTCTTTCTAGTCCCTGTCAGGACTCTTGCTGCAGCATTTTGGATCAGCTGAAGGCTTTTCAGGGAGTTTTTAGGACTTCCTGATAATAATGAATTACAGTAGTCCAGCCTGGAAGTAATAAATGCATGAACTAGTTTTTCAGCGTCACTCTGAGACAGGATATTTCTAACTTTAGAGATGTTGCACAAATGGAAGAAAGCAGTCTGACATATTTGTTTAATATGTGCGTTGAAGGACATGTCCTGGTCAAAAATGACTCCAAGGTTCCTCACAGCGTTACTGGAGGCCAAGGTAATGCCATCCAGAGTAAGAATCTGCTTAGATACCATATTTCTAGGCTCTTCAGGGCCGAGTACAATAACCTCAGTTTGATCTGAATTAAGAAGCAGAAAGTTAGCGGCCATCCAGGTCTTTATGTCTTTAAGACATTCCTGCAGTTTAACTCATTGGTGTGTGTTATCTGGCTTCATGGACAGATAGAGCTGGGTGTCATCTGCATAGCAGTGTAAATGTATGCTATGTCTTCTAATGATACTGCCTAAGGGAAGCATGTATAATGTAAACAGAATTGGTCCTAGCACTGAACCCTGTGGAACTCCATAATTAACCTCAGTGTGTGAAGAGGACTCTCCATTTACATGCACAAACTGGAGTCTATTAGATAGATATGATACAAACCACTGCAGCACAGTACCTGTAATACCTACAGCATGTTCTAATCGCTCTAATAGGATATTATGGTCGACAGTATCGAACGCTGCACTAAGGTCTAGCAGGACAAGCACAGACATGAGTCCACTGTCAGAGGCCATAGAAGGATCCTTTTAAATAGTCCAGAGTATGTGAAGCATTGTGGGTTAATTTATTATTAAACTGAGGCAGATAAAGTGCTTGAAGTTTACAGAATAAAGCGCTGTATGGTTAAAGGTAACTTTGAGTCTAAAGTGCCTTATGTGGTCAGTAAGACCTAAAAAAAGTATTTTAAATAGTCTTGAAATGCCCCTCTTCACATATGGTACATGTATGATCAACTGCATATACCTGCTTAGGAGAAATGCAGAAATTATTCAAGTTATTTTCAGCAAAGTCATTCAAAAGTTGTGCTCACAGATCCAGCGAGCTAAGCAGAGGGTGCATTACCATCAAGAGATACACGCAGTGAGTAAAGAGGGAGAAACACTACTGGTAAGCAGCCCATGCAGCAAACACCAGCCAATCCTGATGTATCCTGAAAAACACAGAGACATGACAAACTGAGACTCACACAGTACTTGATACACTTAAGGCCAGCTCACAATTTCTACACATTTTTCAAGTGTGGTCATTCTGCTTCAGCAGCTTCCCAACACACCGAAATGCTCCAGCAGGCAACAAGCTGCTTTATGTTCACAGCACCAGTTAAGTGACTCGTTATACAAACACACAGCAATGTAACACAACTGAGTGTTTCTCACCAACTATATTCGGCCAGTAAAGCAGTAAATTGGTCATGTGATTTTGACGCGCCGACGTGTCCGGCGACCCCAGAGGTTTAACTTAATATTTAAGTGTCTCTTGGTTTTAGACTAGTTGTTTAGTCTATTTTGATGTTTTAAACCATATCACAGGGTTTTTACTTCACCATTTACGGGGTTTTAACAAGCAAACAAAAGACAGATCGTGATGTTTGAAAATGTTTTGGAAATATTCTTTAAAGATTAGATGTAAAATACGCAGAGGATAAATTCAATTGGTTTATTAGTTTATTACATAAGTTGAAAAAAAGTTAAACAAGTAAATAAAGAAACAACGTAAAAGAAAAGTAAACAAAACAAATCGGTAAATAAAGGAAAATGGTAATAAGAAGGGAAAAAAAAGAAAAGAGAAAACCCCAACAATCCCCTCTGAGCAAGCACTAGGCGACAGTGGGGAAGAAAAACTGCCTTTAAACGGGCAGAAACTTCCGGCAGAACCAGGCTCACGAGGGGCAGTCAACTGCCGGGACTGGTTGGGGTGAAAAAAGATGAAGGAGAGAGGGAAGAAGTGTTAGGAGAGAAGGGGAGAGGAGAGGTGAAAATTAAGATGGAACAGAGGTGGAGGGAGACGAGGTGACATCTGCAGTAGAAAAAATAGAAAAAGTAGAAAAAGCAGGAGTGTCCCTCCTCCAGAAGAAGCGGAAACGTTTTTTCTTCTTTTCCATGAGCTTTTCCACGACCACTTTTTTCTCTAGGATGAGGGTTCTCAGCTGATCGGTTGTTTCTTCAACTTCCTTCTCAAGTTTCTGGCATCTTTGCTCCATTTCTTTTAATAGATTGCACTTATCTGTATTTTGCTGTTGTTTTTCCTCGTGCATCTTTTCTAACTGCTCATTTCTTCTCTCCAAGTCCTGGAGAATACGTTTTTTTTCTTCTTCCTGTTGCTCTTTCTCTTGAAGAAGCTCTTTATTTTTGCACTCTGTTTCATCCAGCCTGACTTTCAGCACTTCGTATTTTTTCTTTATGCCTTTGAGTTGGTCCTGCATTTGTGTGACCCCTTCCTTTTTCTGTCCGAGGATTTGTGCAGTTTGTTCCATAGCTTCATCAAGCATTCCTTGGAGCGCCTGATTCTTTTGCTCCATGTTTTGGAGATCCCTTTGCATCTCCCCAATAGTAGCATTCGCGCGTTGAAGCTGGGCAGACGTTTCTTTTAATTCAGCACTCTTTGTCTTGTTTTCCTTCATCAGGACCAAAATCTTCTCTCGTGCTTCACCAAACATTACTTCCCAGGCCTCACTAATAATTTTTGTGCAAGGCTGGCGTTGCTGTTGTTTTTCCAGCTCTTGATTTCGTGCTTCCAATTGTCTACACTTCTCCTCCAGTTGAAGCTTCTCTTCTTCAATTTGTTTAATTTTTGCATGTAGGTCGGAGTTTTCCTGTAATGTCCTTTGGACTGATGAGGCACCAATGGATCGTGTCATATCAGGCTTACCTCTTGCAGTGAGTGGCCGGCCAGACCTCGAAGGAGAGGCAGCAAAATTGTTTATTCCTTGTTGGTGTTCTCGTGGATCCATTTTTAATCCTGTGCACAGTGACTCTGAAGAGGTTTACAAATACTTTCAAATGTATCTCTGGTCGAACGTTTGAAGGCTGCGAACAAACTGACTAAAACTTGCTGCTCCTGACCCCTATTTATAGAAAAACTTCAAAGGATCAAAGGCATGTCCTTGTGACATCATCACATGTCCTTGTGACATCATCACTCTTTATGAATCAGATTGTCACATGACATTTTAGAATGGGGATGTTTGTTTGTTTTTAAACCGTTTTCAAATTTAACCCTCTGTGGTCCAGGGTAGAATTGGCCGTTCTTGACTATTTTGGATTTTACCTCTATATTTCACCTTTAAAATATGTTTTTCTTGCCTTATTTGGCACCATTATTTTCAGCACTACCTCAAATATCTGAAATTTGAGTTATTGTTTTCATTTTGGTATACTATATTAGCACAGTTCATCTAAATTAATAACACAATAAATTGTGTGTGCATCTCCTGTTTTGTCATGGTTGTATGTCCCGGTTCGTGACAGGCTGCATGAGCTCATCTGGTGGGAGTGTAGTACTGTAGTATTTCAGGCATAAAAACGTGGTTTTCACAGACCTTGTCACAGGGTCTGAGTTGGAAGATTTTGGTAAAGCTTTGTCCCTGAGGTAGTTGAAAAACCCCAGTTGGGTAAAGCGTTTGGGTTTTTTTGTTAACAGACATGCTTATCTATTTAGTTGGTGTTTTTTTTTTTTCAGCTAAATTTTTTAGTGCAATTAGCACTTTCAGCATCAATCCATAGCAATGTGTTGTATTTTTCACATTGTCTGTGTGTAAAATACATATGTAAGCATAGATTACACAAAGGATCCTGCACGCCAAGCTGGATACAAATAGAAATCCCTGGAAACAATTCTTTCTGCGCTTAAGAGCAGCTTCCTATTGCAACGCTGGAGGATTTGTCACCATTACTGGATACGCTGCAGAAGCACAGCAAAGCAGTGACTGTGTGGAGTCGAAAACTATTACACCAACTACACTACACACTCACCCACATTACCCCAATCACTGGCGTGTTTACACAACAGAGACGCTGAGTCTTTGTTACGGGCGCCAGCCACTGTGACCTCGTTGTGTGGATGTCACGGGGTGAAACGGGACAAGTTATTTAGAGTTTTTATTGTGCATGTTTTGCAATGTTTTATCTGTTTTAATATTTTAATATTGTATATTGGGTTTGTTTGTATGAGCTTTATTGCATGTTTTTATCTTATTTAAATTGAACACCTGTCCTGGAAAGACTCCGCCCCTACCTGATAATAAACTGTTCACACCTGCGAGAGATCCCAGAGAGGCCAATAAGAGGGCCTGGCAGACCAAAGGAAGCGGTTCGACCGAGAGGCTTGAGAGACGGCCAGGAGTAAGTGGTGCCAGGCGGCAGCGCCTGCAAGCCGAAGGGGCTGGTGGAGCTGGGCGTTAGGAGAACGGACAGCACCAGCGCACAGGGCACCAGCGCACAGGGCACCAGCGCAGAGGGCACCAGCGGGGAGAGCGGAGACAGCACCAGCGGAAGGCACGGGACGGCTGTGTGGCTTTGCAGTTTTTAAGAGCGGCGGGCGGAGTTGAGAGCTCTGCCCACCCGGGGTAAGTCTTTGACTTATCCCCTTTTATTGAATAAAAACTGCCGGAAGAATAGTGACTGCCGCTCCTCCCTTTCTCTAGCATATCAAGACGCGAATGCGGAAAGGAAGGAGAGGACTCCGCTGGGTTTCCCTTTTACTTCGCTGGATTTCTTAACTCCCTGGGACTTTTATGCTGTGGTGGATTCCACTGGACTTTTAATGTTGTGTTTTATTGATTTTTATTGTGTTATCCCTTGGCCAAGGTTGTTTTAATTTATCTTACATTTTTAACTATTTAAATATAATAAATTATATTTTTAATCTTACAGTTTAAATTGTGTGTTTCCCTTGGCGGCTCCACTGCTCTGCCCGTTTTTAGGAAGGTCTCCTTCCTTTTAAAAACACAAAACATCTTGGAAATAAAATCAGCCTTTCCGCTCCGTTACATGGACACAGAGAGACCTTGCTGTGACTCGCGTCTTCCCTGCTGTGGATTTCTGGAAACCGCGCTTAAAGCAAGCACAAGACTTCTTTCGTAAAGTGTGCCTTCCTGAACTTGTTGGGAAATACTTCTGGAAACAACGTGCTGCTCTAAATAGCCTGTAATGTTTCATGTTGTGGTTAAAGATTGATGACAGCTGTGTGGTGCGATGTAAATAGTTTGCATTTCATTTTTATGTGATTGCTGTGTACATGTGAATAGATCTATAATAAAGAAAAACAAACAAATATACTATTCTTTTTTGTTTTATTAAAACAACTTCACACAAAGTACAGCTATTTACAATGTACCGACCCGGAAGTGCTTTCGCCCGGAGCTGCCGCACCCGCGGTCAATCCACCAGCTGCTGCCAATCAACTACCATCTTCAGCAGGGCTACTTAATGGTGTGGCTGAGCGACAGACAGCGCTGGAGTATTGCACTAAGCCTGGGATTGACGGAGGATTCACGGACACTAAGGAAGCACTTGGAGGAGAGACGGGCACTCACTACCACGCACGGGCTTACACGGAAGGAGGGACGCACTATCACCATTGTTGCACATTTGAACTGTTGTCACCTTGCTGCACTGTAAATAAATGCACTGTCATTATTTCTGAGCTCCGCGCCTGAGTCCACTCTTTAACAACCGTGACAGCCTGATTCTTTTGCTCCATGTTTTGGAGATCCCTTTGCATCTCCCTAATAGTAGCATTCGCGCGTTGAAGCTGGGCAGACGGTTCTTTTAATTCAGCACTCTTTGTCTTGTTTTCCTTCATCAGGAACAAAATCTTCTGTCGTGCTTCACCAAACTTTCCTCTACCAACAGGCAGGATTAATCCATGCATTTATGTTGTTCACATTAAATTCTGATCCTGCCGTTCAAATGTCCTGCTGAAATCAAGACTTGCCAGACAAGGCAGCATTGTCCACACTTCTCGTGTCCAATTCTGGTGTGATACATTCTTTAATTAAAAATGATCAGCTATGGATATAAAATTATACCAGTTGGAGGGAGAGGGGTTCAGTTGGACATCAGTGAGCACCTTACCAAAGCTGAAAGAAGATGGTTTATGCAGCAAAAAAGTATATAGTGGCGCTATATTCAGGCTATATTCAATTTGGATTCTTGCCCTATGGTTATGTGATGTGCTGGGGGTGAAGGAAGCCTAAACATTTCGAGAACCACTGTATTATATGGGACACACACAGTGTTGGGGAGTAACGGAATACATGTGCCGCCGTTACGTATTTAAAATACAAAATATGAGTAACTGTATTCCGTTACAGTTACCGTTTAAAAAGGTGGTATTCAGGATACAGTTACTTTGTTGAAATAAATGGATTACACTGCGGTACTTTCCTGTTTCATGTTGTCGCGGGTCAGGACTGTTTGGTTTTGTTTGACAGCTACGTGCTGTTGTTCCAGGCGGCAGCGTTACGGTTGCCATGGTTACAGGGCGACGCGCTCTCTCTCTCTCTGCGCCTGCGTGTTTCTTGGGTGACAGAGCGCCTTTTCGTTAAGTAAAGCAGAACTTGGAGCCCCATCTTCGGTTAAAGCCAAAGTCTCGTTGCAAAAATTACAACCTCTGTAACTACCCCCACAAATACGGCACCTGTGGTGTAATATATCCCCCAATGCTTTCAGTTTGTGTCTTGTACAGATCCCATGTGGTCGTTGAAGTGGCGCTTGTAGCGTTAAGTCCAAGTGCTAACTTCAGTTTCACACAAATTGTTACGTGCTTAAATTACACAAAATGTCAGAAATCTGCACCGTCGTGAACAAAAATCCAAACCTAACTTTTCATGATTTGTTAGGCTGACCCTCTGAGGTCCAAAATATAACTGGACATTTTTGACTCCTGTTGATTTTACATTTGTATTTCACCCTCAGATTGTTTCATTTTTATTTTCTTCCTGCCTTGTTTGGTATCATTCTTTTCAGCTCAACCTCATGTGTCTGAATTTAGTTGGTTTTTTCACTGACTTACTGTATTAACACAACTGATCTGAAATCACACAAAAAAAACCCATAAAATCCTAGTAGTTAGGTTTTTTTTACTGTCAAAACCACAGACATGTTGAGTAAATTATTTTTATAACTTGAAATGCAAATATAAATTGTACATTTTTAAAAGTTGTGCACACATTTTATAAACATATACAACTATTTATCTGAAAATGCAACCAATACATCTGGCATTTTTAAAATGTGGTACAACCATTTAAAAATACTACTATAACTAAAATGAAAGAACAATCAGGTGTCACAATAAGATGCCCCACAAACTACTTGTGCCAGTAAAAAAAATGTCCACCACAAGAGGACAACAGGTGTAGCACTGCTCCTGTTTTCACCTGGTGACAGTGTTTACATTGCAATGTGCCTTTGTGACAGTCATTAGTGGCCTCACTGACACACAAAGCAAAACTATGACTACACAACACACTAACTATACACTCCACGCTAAACGTCACAAATCTCCCACATCTCAAAACCGGCTATCGATCTCTGTCTCTCTCTCGCTGTCTTGCTTTCCCCTCTTCCTAAACAACCAAATCCCAGATGCTGACTTTTTTTTAAAAAAATTGGTCGACATGGTGCATTTTTCCATCGAGAGGAAAGAGGTCTCTTTTTTTCTTTCTTTACTGTTTTTGCACTCTCATTAGAAGATGCTTAATTTAAAAATAAAAAAAAAACAAGAAAGAAGAAAAAAACCAAACGTGATGATATGATTTAGTTTAGTTGAAATCAGGCACCTTCTGTTTAAATGTGTTCTTGTGAATTGATTGTGTATCGCATACATTTGATTTGACTTTCTGCGAGACAACTGGCCAAAAAAAGTTTTCCAAATACCTCCACGTGATCAAGCCTGGATTTAGAAAACAATAGCAAAAAAATCTGCACCTCCTGCTTCACATGCAATTTGTATTTGTGTGTTCAGAGGCGGCGGCGAGAGGGGAGACCTCGGCTCATCCACGGAACAACTGAGGGAAAAGTGTGGACTTTATACCAGTTTTTAAATTGTGTTGATCGGCCACGTAAAACCAGAGTTATGATAAAAATATCTGCAATGTTTCTTTGTTTTTTACTGAATACTGTCGTTGTTTATATTTACTGTGGGAAGAAACGGTAAAAACAGGAGTGACGGCGTGTTTTTGAGATGTGAGAGATTTGCGACGTTTAGTGCAAATCTTGTGTAGTTAGTGTGTAGTTAGTGTGTAGTTAGTGTGTAGTCAGTGTGTAGTCAGTGTGTAGTTAGTGTGTAGTTAGTGTGTAGTCAGTGTGTAGTTAGTGTGTAGTTAGTGTGCAGTTAGTGTGCAGTTAGTGTGTAGTTAGTGTGCAGTTAGTGTGCAGTTAGTGTGTAGTTAGTGTGTAGTCAGTGTGTAGTCAGTGTGCAGTTAGTGTGTAGTTAGTGTGTAGTCAGTGTGTAGTCAGTGTGTAGTCAGTGTGCAGTTAGTGTGTAGTTAGTGTGTAGTTAGTGTGTAGTCAGTGTGTAGTCAGTGTGTAGTTAGTGTGTAGTTAGTGTGTAGTCAGTGTGTAGTTAGTGTGTAGTTAGTGTGCAGTTAGTGTGCAGTTAGTGTGTAGTCAGTGTGTAGTCAGTGTGCAGTTAGTGTGTAGTTAGTGTGTAGTCAGTGTGCAGTTAGTGTGTAGTTAGTGTGCAGTTAGTGTGCAGTTAGTGTGTAGTTAGTGTGCAGTTAGTGTGCAGTTAGTGTGTAGTTAGTGTGTAGTTAGTGTGCAGTTAGTGTGTAGTTAGTGTGTAGTGAGTGTGTAGTTAGTGTGTAGTTAGTGTGCAGTTAGTGTGTAGTTAGTGTGTAGTCAGTGTGCAGTTAGTGTGTAGTTAGTGTGTAGTCAGTGTGCAGTTAGTGTGTAGTTAGTGTGCAGTTAGTGTGCAGTTAGTGTGTAGTTAGTGTGTAGTCAGTGTGCAGTTAGTGTGTAGTTAGTGTGCAGTTAGTGTGCAGTTAGTGTGTAGTTAGTGTGCAGTTAGTGTGCAGTTAGTGTGTAGTTAGTGTGTAGTTAGTGTGCAGTTAGTGTGTAGTTAGTGTGTAGTCAGTGTGTAGTTAGTGTGTAGTTAGTGTGTAGTCAGTGTGTAGTTAGTGTGTAGTTAGTGTGCAGTTAGTGTGCAGTTAGTGTGTAGTTAGTGTGCAGTTAGTGTGTAGTTAGTGTGTAGTTAGTGTGCAGTTAGTGTGTAGTCAGTGTGTAGTTAGTGTGTAGTTAGTGTGTAGTCAGTGTGTAGTTAGTGTGCAGTTAGTGTGCAGTTAGTGTGTAGTTAGTGTGTAGTCAGTGTGTAGTTAGTGTGTAGTTAGTGTGCAGTTAGTGTGTAGTTAGTGTGCAGTTAGTGTGTAGTGAGTGTGTAGTCAGTGTGTAGTCAGTGTGTAGTTAGTGTGTAGTTAGTGTGTAGTCAGTGTGTAGTTAGTGTGTAGTTAGTGTGTAGTTAGTGTGTAGTCAGTGTGTAGTTAGTGTGTAGTTAGTGTGTAGTCAGTGTGTAGTTAGTGTGTAGTTAGTGTGTAGTCAGTGTGTAGTCAGTGTGTAGTTAGTGTGTAGTGTAGTCAATAGTGTTGTTGTGTGTCAGAACAATGAGGCGACTGCTGAATGTTACAGGTGTTACAGCAGTGATACGTCTGCTGCTGTCAGGCCTGCAGGTATCAGGCTGTTGTTCTCCTTCATCTCATAGTGGACAGGAATTATTTTTTGGAGCGGCACAAATAATTTGTGTTCTGTAAATAGCTTGAAATGTTTATTTAAAAAAAAAACGCCTTGGCTGCATTTTTAGGTAAACAGCTGCAAAAAATGTTGTTGTTTGCATAACTCAGTTACCTTTTTGAAGAAGTAACTATATAATTAACTGCCCAGCATTGGTCATTATTTACTGTATTTTGCAGACAGAGTTACAGACTCTCTCCCAGACCACAGACTCATACTCATGATATGAGTCAGAGCTTCATAAATTTCTTTTTTAGAAAGTTGTGTTTTCAAAATTGGAGTTTAAGTTATTTTTACTTCCAATAGTTTTAACATGCTGCACAGGTCATGAACAAGATTTCTTTAAAAAAAAAAAAAAATCATTGTAAGTGGGCTAAAGCAGTTAATTAAAAGTAGTCTAACATAAATGCTGTAATTTGATTACTTTAATAAACCATGTAACCTGGGTGGATTGGATGCTGGCGTGACCACAGTGCACACGTCTGCTGTTGCTCACAGTGGTCCAAGAGACCACTCAGGGAGTTTGTGTGTTCGCTCAGACACATGAAAAATTAGAGGGAACATCCCTACAGTGTAATCCTGCCCCCACCGTGCTTCGCTGTAGTGATGGTGGTGTTCGGGTGATGAGCGGTGCCTGGTTGAGGTCTGCATGACAGACTAGTGTGCTGGGATGCATCATCAGTGATGTAACATGAGGTCATCACAGGTTTTAAACCTCTCAACATCAGACACCCTCTCTCACCTGGATTAATCAGACTCACAGCCGCAGTCGTCAACAGATCTGCCTTCTTGATCCAAAGACACCTTGTGGCTTTCTCTGCTGCCTCGCTACCTGATCTAACGACCCTCATTTATGCCCGGCAATAGAAGCACTTTGCAGAGTGAACACTTTACAAATCCTGGGCATCCCACCTCTGCATGCTCGCAGGAAGATCGTCCGCCTGTGCCTGCTACTATGCACACTTTACCTCGTTTGCCTCTTTTATGTGCTCTGCAGGGTGTACTTTTAATTCCAGCACGATCAAATATATGTAAAAAAAAAAAGATTATGATTTGTATAGCAGCAATCCTAACCCTTTAAAATCTGTCTTGTGTGTAAAATGTCAGTGATGGAAGCTGTAAGGCTAGTCTATAAAAGGAGTAAAAGTTTCACAGTGAAATGTAGTGGCAATTGCCAAAAATGACAATTTCCAAGTAAAGTCTGAAGTTCCTTTCCACTCGCTGTATTATGCACTATAACTCACCTATACTTAAAGCCAGATTTAAAGGAAGAAAACTTGAAGGACTGAAATCAAATAAACTGAATATTTCATCTCCTCAGTGTAAAAGTGTCCTGTTGTTTGCTGGGATGGTGAAGTCCAGATGTGTACAGCTGACGGACAGCAAAGAGGGAAACTGTGATGGTCAACGATGTTTTAATGTTTTTGAAGCTAACAGTGAAGCAGTAACAGGACAACAGTGAACACATCCCACACGTCTCCTTTGAACTCTGAAGAGAGAAGCGGGCTGTTGGAGACATCGCAGCTTCAATTTGAACTTTGTCCTGCGCCCCCCACCCCCGACACCACCACTTGAACTACACTATTCCCTTTCAGACATCAGCAGATCATCTTGGCCAAGCAGGAAAAAGGAACTTGCACCTCAGCCGAAGCTGGATTAGAAACTGCTGCCGAGACCTGTTTTGTAATCCTCTGGAGAAGATGCAGACGTAGCCCTCACAGCACACACGTCAAATCATGCAAAGTTTCTCCATGATTCACTTTTTAAGACAAAGAAATATTCATGATCCTTCTCTTTGTATGCACCTGTTTACAAGTAAAGTCTGTAGATAAGAAATCTACTCAGAGGTGGAGGGGTGGGGGGTCTATTTAAGCCAAAGCACTGAGTGTTTAGCTGAGAGCTGGACCTCCTCCTCAGCTACAGCCCCTCACATCACTGTTACAGAGGGAGACATTGACAGCACTGAAGCAACAGCAAGGCAAAGCTCGTTTTCTTCATTCGTTCTTTTCAAAACAAACTAAATACTAAATTAACAGCGGACTATTCATCCATGGCATCACATTCTCAGTAACGTTGCACAGAATCTCCACAGCCTGTGTTCAGCCTCGACTGTGCAAAATCTCATCCTTCATCTGCTACAGCATGCGTCCATGCCTTTCTTCACGCCACTGTTACGCAGCGTCTCTTTAAGCGCTCATTTCTCCTTCACCTCTTATATTGACAGACTGCTTTAGTGAAACAAGGGTCCATGTGTAATGTTAGAATTGCACTAACGAAAAAATCCCATCCAGAGAAGCTGGTGATTCCCAAACTGTGGACTAAATATTAGACTGAAAGCATCTGCAGTGGAAGGCTTTACAGGATCACAGGTACATAAACAGTGCTGTGAACAAGAGCTTGCCCCGTTCTTGATATACACATTGTTTTTTGCATTTTTGTCTCACTTTCAGGTCATCATACAACTGTTAATGTTACACAGACATAACCAGAATAAGCTCAAAATTAGGATTAAGGGTAAAAAGTTATCCAAACCTACCTGGCCTAAAGTCTAAAAACTGGTCGAGTATGGAGGAGCACTGGTGGGGTGTTGGCCATGAACAACCTGTTAAGGTCATGGACTTGCTGGTATATTTGGGATTGTGTTGTTCTGCTGCGTAACCCGAGCACGCTCGAGCTGTACGTCGAGAGCAGAACTCCTTTTTCCATCCAGATCCTTAATCATCCAAGCAGCCCACTTCCACTCCCACTCCCTCCACATGCTCTTACTGTGATGTTCTTTTTATGAAAAGCTGTTTTTGTTTTTTTCCTTTTTCAAACAGGGCCAGGTAGGTTCTTTTGTCCCTCACCAAAAATCACAAATCAATGAAAAACGTATGTTATCTCATTTTAAATGTTGTCTGATGATCTTAATCACTGCAGTGTGACAAACATGCATGAAATGAAGAAATCAGGAGGCAAATACTTTGTCGCAGCACTGTAGCTTACTCCAAATATACAGAACAAAATCCAAACAGGTTTCAAATGGACCAACTAGGTGTTCAAATGTTCTGTTTTCTCATGTCAGTGAGCCAAACCCATTAACATGGTTAAGTCACGCACACAGCTCTGGCTACACACCTGCTGTTCAAACTATTTGTGTGTGACAGGCAGAAGAGAGCTGGCTTTAAGAGAGACAGAGGCACTAAAAGAGCTGTTTTCAGATAGACACTGACTTGAGTGGCTGCCCCAAGGCTCAGGATAAGGTCAATAAGGATTATTTAGAACTGAGAATAATGAAAAGATACAATATTACAGTCTAAAAATAAGAACATGTTCCTTTAAAGCCCTTTCGGCACAAAGTATGTAATGGCCGTTGCATACTTTGTCCACTAGAGAGCCTAAGTTAGCTTTAAAATACCAACATGGCAGCTGTAGAGCTGGTGTCCTGCAGGCTTTAGATATGACCCTGGGTCAACACACCTGAATCCAATGATTAGTTCATTGTCAGGCCTCTGGAAACCTTTTTAATTTAGCCATTTAAACCAGCTGTGTTGGATCAAGCACATGTAAAACCTGCAGGACGCCAGTCCTTGAGGCCTGGAGTTCCCCCACCCCTGTTATAGAGCTAAGATGTCGAGTAAAACTGAAAACCAGCCGAAGCTGAGCTTTTAAATAAAGCAACAGATGAGATTCTGGACAGCGAGACTCTGAACGATGGGCCAGTAACAGAAAAACATATCAGGAACTTTAATGGGATTTTCTGACAGGAGGGTGTGAAGCAGAGAGGCCACATGCACAATAATCAGGCTGCTATGCAAACACGCACACAAGCACACAATATTGGTCCCCACTGTAGCGCCGTTAAGGATATAATAGTTTATTTAGCACTTCAAAATATGGGTCCGTCTACAGACAGATAACTGCAAGCTGGTGTAAGGCTGGTAGTCATCGGTGGAGCACTTGGGCACCGAGAGTTGTGTTCCACTCACTCACTCACACATACAGCCTCAAGATGAACAAAGCGAGGCTGCGGAGCCTTTGCACATGTAGCAGCTTCCTCTTTGCCCTCCCATCCGTGTCCCTTGTTATCATAGTGTTGAGCCATTTCTCATTCAGTAAGAAAACTTAAACAAAGGGCTACATAAACATATGTTTGCATATAAATTATTGGCATTTTAATGATGCTATGTCAGTACTAAGCTGGAAAAAAAGACCTGTGAAAACCTGTTGTGTGTAAAAACCACACCTGGTGTTATCACATTCTCCTCCACGCAACTTTGAGGGTTCGCGTTCAGTTAATTGCAAAGAAAAAAACAACAACAAAAAGCCTTCAAATAAAACTCAAGAGTACAATCTGTATTTTCTTTAACTGTACAAGTGTCAAAAATATCCAACTATTTCCAGCTGTGATCTGCCAAGTGATGCTGATGGATGTGCAGGTATTCCACAGATGCTGTCGTGCAGCTCTTGAGAACACGGGTTCGCTCCCGGAGATCTGAGCTACACTGGTACGGTACAAAAGCAAAACTGCTGTCCAGGAAGAAAAAGGCGAGTGAGATGAGAGGCGAGGAGGTCGTGCGTCATCCTTATAGGACGTCTGACGTTTCTTTTCGAGTCCCCAGTCTCGGGCATGTGTCCTCTTTCTGTTGGAGAAACGCAGTGACTGCATCTTGATGGTGAGAGTGTGTTGATGAGGTTTGATAAGTGTCTTCTCTATTTATTTTTTTTATTCCATGAAAACGTGTGTATGTCTGTGTGTGTGTACTGGCAGCATACAAAGTCAACCAAGCTGCCAGTGATGTTTGAATTTGCTGTGTTACTAATCCGTGTGAAACTGAAGCATCACATTTTGGGCTCAAATCATGTCCACACCAGGCTAAAACCCACCCACTTGTCTCTTTTCCCTCCTCTCTTCTCCTTCGGTCAACCAATCAGCCGAGACAGGGGCGGGTGGGGCCTAGGCTCTGGGCCAATAGGAAAGCTTGTACCACCTCCTGGGTCTGCTGGGGTGTAGTGTTGACGTCCTCCAGGGCATCCGCCACTGCAAACTGCCGGTCCCTCAGCCGGTTCCAGTTGGACAGTACGTTGTGGTATTCAAACACCTTCTCGTAGTTTCCCACTGAGTTGTAGAGTTTGATCAGGCCTCGGTAGTCGTACTCCAGCCCACTGTAACCCTCGCCAAACAGCTTTTTACCTGTGAAGACAGAAACATCACAGACCATGTTTCATTCAGTCTCTCTGACTCGAGCCCCGTTTTTGATAATGTTACCCTCTTCCATTGTAGCGAAGTAACGTCAGGTGTTGGACTGATTAATGTCAGCTCTACATAAATGATTACATAACAATAACAGCAAAACTTGGCAATTAACTGAGAAGTAGGTTGAGTATGATGCATCTCAGTACAACATGTTCTGTGACGAAGCAACATCAGGACCCAGGCCTTGGGCCTCATTTACTGTGACACTAAAAAACATGGACGTGAACTTGTTCTGCTCTTACTGACCGATAGCGATGGAGCGCAGATAGAGCCTCTCTGCATCCTCGTACTGGTTCATGTCATAGTTGTAGAGGGAGGCCAGGTGACCCACAGACAGAGCCACCTCATAGTCTTCGTGGCCCAGTAGCTGCTCCTTAATCTGGATGGCTTTGATGTGCATCTCCTCTGCCTCCTGGTTACACAAATACGTGTGCAAGACAAAGAGATATGAATCACAAACAAAGACAAAACTCAAAGGCAATATTTATTTGGTTTCCATGGCCTTTCCCATAAATCAAACATCCAGCTACGTTTCCACTGAAAACAAAAAGTGGTTCAGTGCCTGTAAGTGTTGTAACTGGGTCAAAGTAAAGTTGTCACATTACACTCTGAAAGCAAGTTATGGCCTTTCACACTTAAATTGTTTTCCAGTCCATTTCCAATGGACTAAAAGGAATAACGTGTAGTCCCAAGTCAGTCTCTCATTAACAGCAGGATATTAGATACTTGCCCAAAGTCATTTCAGCTGCAGACTAGAACTTCTGCAGGATTACTTTTAACCTCCACTCTGGCTTTTTATAGGCCAAAGACAGCATCTAAGACTGGTGCACACTCTTTATAAATGTGCACCACTCTGATATTTGTGTAATCCCAGCCAACTGCAATGACAATATTTCACATCTCATCATTTCTGGCTTTAAATAGCAAAAACCATTCAGTCTCCCACAAACAGTGGTTTGTGCTTGTAAAAGCACAATGTGACTCACTCTCACACAAACACTCATCTCTTAATCAAGATGAGGTGAATGTGGAATAGCTGTTCTCTGCCGTTGACCTTTTCTTACACTGAGATTATTTTTATCACAAGGCAGCACAACTGGCACACGCTGGGATGGTTTATGCCCCTTAATTTTAATTATTGTGTCAAATATTACAAACCACACATGTCCTCCTCACCTTAAACTTCCTCATGGACTGGTAGAGTCGTCCGAGGTTGCCATAGTGTTTGGCTGTCTGTACGTTGAACTCTCCGAAAGCCTTCTTGGCCAGCTGCAGCGAGGAGAGGTGCAGGTCGTGAGCCTCCTGCAGGAGGCGCTCTTCTGTCTCTTTATTGTGACAGTCGATGGCAATTTCTTCCAGAATCAGGGCTGTTGGGGAAAAACAAGCAAACGCGGATAGAGTCTATAAGACATAATGCACAGCTTCAAACAGATACAGCACTGTGCAAAAGTCTTGAGCTATCCCTAACTTCTTATGTTTTAAAGGATTCATGTAAACTGGTCTTAATCAATAATTCTCCAGGCGTCCTGAAGCTCTTTCAAACTGTTTGTTTGGACATCGGCTGCTTTTTCACTCACTTGCTGAATGTTTTTTTAATCTGTCAAACCACAAAAGTTTGACCTACGAATAGACAACTTAGCAAAGAACCAGTTTTAAATTGTTCTTTCAAGGTACTTTATTACAAGCAGCCAGTCACACACACGAGCATAATACTACTCTCCACTTTGCCTGCCTTACCTTTGACTCTCTTAGAGGAGGCCAGCAGAAGATGGTCCTCAGGCAGAATGTGAGTTATGATGTCTATGGCACGTTCTGCATGGAATCTGAGGGACAAACACAGCACTCAGTCGTGTAACTCAGACTTGGCTGGAAACTCTACATATTGGGGACAAACACTTCCAAGAATATCAAGTGTTTCCATTGAACAAAGTTGTTTTGCAGCTCATACGGTCCAAAAGTGGATCAAAGGTCTCACCATTAGGCAATGCTGACTCACAGCCTTTGTATACACGAGGAGCATCACATGATTAATTACACAAACAACAGGCATCTCCAGTCATCTTTACGTCTGCCCGTGTGTACAGTTAAACATTTGATATGTGCAGCTGCATACACATTACCCAAATACCAGAGTCTGACTTTGGGTGTTGGACTACATTTACAAGGCAGCTCATGAGGAATGTAATTAGCCGAGTTTAGAAGATGCACTCACAGAGCATTGTCAAATTTCCCAGAGCTGTACTGGTGCACATATGAGGAGTAGGCTAGGTCTTCATGGGCTGTGGCAACATGGATGTTCTTCCCCCCAAAGACCGATTGTCGGATATCCAGCGCTGTCTGGGATTTGTACATCAGACAAGATTGAATTAAATAACATCACTGAAAACAAGAGCATACTCCTGTAGCACATCGCTCTACGTACCTGGTAAATAGCAACCGATTGGCATATGTTGTCCACATTTAATAAGTAAAATCCATAATCTAGCAGCGTGTCGGAGTACTTGGGATGCTTGTGTCCAAAATGTTCTCTGTAAGACAATATTTTCAGTCAGAAACTGCGATGTTAGAAAGTACCCTGTCGAGTCTTCATTACACCCAGCGGGTTACCTTGCTAGAAACACTGCATGTTTGATCAGCTGCTCTGCTTTTCTGAACTCTCTTTTCACCACGCAGGCCTGCAGGGAAGAGACAATCCACAGTTTACACATGTGTCTGGAAGACTAGTGTAAAAATTCAGACAAAGACTGATCTGAGCGATAAATACATGTGTGAGTGTTACCTTGGAGGCCTGGCGAAGGACATCAACCACTACTTTGACAGGCAGCCCTGGAGTAATTTCCTTCATAGCCTCTATACACCACCTGTACGCCTGAGAGACAAGGTCATTGCAGACAGAAAGGACTTTCAGTTGTCTCAGTATCAAAACTGTAAAGCACCTCAGTGGTCAAACCTACACACCTCGTCATAGTGGCTTTTGGCAAAGAGCAAGGCACAGAGCTCGCCGTACAGCGCTGCCTTGTTGGCCTGGTGGCCATGTTTGGCTAGTTTGTCCATGTAAGACTGAGCAAGCTTGAAGGTCTCCTCCCCAAGGTGGTACTTGCAGTTTCCATTACGGACATGAAGCAGCCTGAAGAGAGAAGACAGGGACGCTTCAGTCTCAGTCTTATCTGCTGTATTACTGCATAACTGTCAATTTAAAAACAACAAAAGCTGTGGAAGGAAACTGCTGCACTGGTTTCCCTGAAAATAACTGGATTCAGTTTTCCGCAATTTGCAACATGTGTGTGTGCATGTATGAGAGAAGCTCAGGCTGGCTGTCACCACTGCTACCGTCTCCTGGATTCCTCAGTTTGTATGGATGGTGAAGCCCATCTTTAATGTGGTGTTAGTGCTACTGGGGCACCACACAGGACAGTCCTGTTGATTTTCTACACTATAGATTTCCAGTGTAACAGGGAATCGAGCCACATGCAGATGCTCTCTAACGACACTGCAGTGGTTGGGTGGGCAGGAGTCAGAGTACAGGTACTGGTGAGACGTTTTGTGGGATGGTCCAACAAAAATCTCCCCTTCCTGAACGTCCCCAGGACAAAGAGATGGTTGCTGACTTCCATAGTTCACTTAAATGACTGGACACTAAACTGGAGAACCCAACAGTGATGCTGTGTACAACAGGCGGATGAACAGTCTCTAGTTTCTCGGGATGCTGGTAGACATGTAGCAGGATCAACAAACTAATCTGGAATCGTCATTGGGCAGCAAGGGACAGGCGGTCACTGAACAAACTGCTCTCCATCACGGACAACCCATCACACCCACTCGGTTACACACTACAGAGACAGCAGAGCTCATATAAAACTGTACCACAGCTTACATGTTTGTGCCCGGTCAACACACCCGTCAGGACCAAATATGCTACAGAAACATCTGGATCAAACATTTTTGCAGCTTTTTCTTAGCTCTACAGTGTTCAGTTTATTCATTAATACCATCTGCTAGGATTCATTTATATACAAGGCCTTAAATATGGGCCCATGGTACTTCTAACAATCTTGCTGTTTTAGTTTATAACAGTTACAGTGTTGTTACTCCATGACAGATAGCTGCTACTTCCACTCAGAAGGAAAGCTTAACCGTCTGTGATGAGATACAGTTTCTGTGTTTTATCCGTTTTCATCTGATAAGAATCAAAAAAATGTAAAGACAGACTGTTTAACAGCTCTTCATATGAATCACTCAGTGGCTTTTATTCACAACTAACATTTCAAGCTGTGCTGTCAGACGCCTAAGTGTTCTGGGAGAAAACACATGTTGTGTAACATCATATCTGGCACATCTAACAATTATGGTATTGTAACTATAGGACACAGAGTTCCCTGGTGAATAAAAGCAGCTCTTTGACACTGACCTGACACAGCATTCCACAGCCCGGTAGCAGTGGAGGACCTCACTGTGGAGCGTGCACAGCTGCAGGCACGACAGAAACACTTTCTCTGCATCTCCATACCAGCCCGCATCAGACAAGAAGCCACCTACAAACAGAAACATGACAGTCATCTGCCTAACAACTATGGTGTCTGCTGGTCATAGCACAAGGGTCTTAAGAAAACCAAACTTTGACTGGAAGTTTGGTCACTTAGAAAGAAATCTCTAGAGCATAGGTGTCAAACTCTGGCCCGTGGGCCAAATTTGGCCCGCAGCCTAATTACATTTGGCCTGCGAAGCCATACCAAATTATTATTAGAGCTGGCCTACTGGTATTATACAGCTAATATATATATTAGCTGTATAATACTAATACTTTGCTTGTTCCATATTCAGTTTTCCAGCAAAACCTATTTGAGTCCATAAGAAAAGATTCATTCTTACATCTGGAGGAAGATTTTTTTTTCAATAAATATTAATGTTAGCCTGCAACTTTGTTCCATTTTGAATTTTGGCCCACTCTGTATTTGAGTTTGACACCCCTGCTCTAAAGTTTTAAGGCACAGAGAATATCAACCCAAAATCCAGAAACACACATTATGTAAAAGTTAATGACATGCAAATCAGTTTCTAAGTGAAATAAATATTTAGTATTTTGGTGGAGAAACCCTTGTTGGGAAGCACAGCAGTAAGATGTTTCTTGTAGGGATTTTGGCCCATTGCTCTTTACAGAAACTCTAAAACCTGGCTGTTGCTTAGCAACTTGAGGCTTCGGCTCACTCCACAAATTTCATATAGGAATGCCAAGCTTCTTCTTATCCTCTCCTTTGTTACCTTGTTGGTATGTTTTGGGTTAATGTCATGTGGGAAGACTTTTGTTCTTTGGTGGAGAAACTGGAAAGAAACTGATTCTGCAGACAGGTGTGCTTTATACACATAATGAGTTAAGATGGGGAGTATCTGGAATTCACTGACTAATGTTTCAGAGATCTATGGGAGCTAGAACTCTGCTCAAATATTAAATTCTCTCAATGACATGACAATAGGGCTGAACGATATATCGCATTTGCGATAATATCGCGACATGATCAAGTGCAATTTTCTAACCGCAAAGGCTGCGATTATACTCTGGACATGTCCAAATTCATGGGCTGCATCCTCCTGAGGCCGCATTTGTGGACCGATTACGTCACAGCGACGCGCCGAAGGCTGTCCAAATTACTACCATATCCCAGAATTCATAGCGCGGCCCAGCCAAACTCCAGTTTCCAGAAATGGCGGCCGCTACTAAGTTTTAAAATTACTCATACTAATCTTTCTGGGTCACAAAATAAACTTTTAACATATTTTCAGGCGAGAAAGTAGCTGTGTAAACATCAAATATCTGCTCGGTTTATCAAGATATCCCATATTTGCAAAAGTGCTTCGACGTTTTCAGAGGCGTCTGCTACCCACCAGCTCGACAGCTAGCCGGGAGCTCGAGGGTTACTGATGCGGCCGAGAACGGCACAACTCCCGGCACATCATTTTCAGATCACCGCGGAGTTTCGCTGCTCGGGTTAAACGTGATATATAAGTCACTTAGACAACCTAAAAATGTTATTGTTGGGCTTTTTTCAGTGTTTTGTTTGTTCGTGAGTAAATCGGTTTGGCTGAGATTAAAGTTATTAGATTAGATAAAATAAAACTTTATTAATCCCCCGGGTGGGTTCCTCCTTGGTTTTCACACAGCTGACTAAACATCAAACAGAAAACTTATTAAACAGAAGTATGAGACAGTCGAGAATTTACACCAGTGTCTGGTTATATTTTAGATAGCAAGAAGCAGACGGCCGAGTTTATTAAACTCCACCGAGACAGCGGTGACGCTAATCAGAACTAGACCGTCCAATTTCACGCCTTTAAACTTTAAAGGCGTGTTTGTGTGTGTGTTTATACAATTGCTATTATGTTTGCACTTTATGTGTAATGTTACTGACTGCAGAGATCAGTAAGATGTGTGTATTTTTTATTTATTAGTTTTATTTATTTAATATTATTTTTTAATTGAATGACTGTCTAGTAGTTCACAGATGTCGAAAAACTGAGTGTGGTAAAGCCACTGATTTTGTTTATGTATATTTCTGCAATCTGCACATTGTACTGACTTTCATTTTAATGTTTACACCAGGGTTCCTTGTCAGCACTTTATGCTCAGATGTTTGTAAGCTAAAAATAAACTATTGTGTATGTTCAAATATACTGTTGTGATTGAAGAAGTTAAATAAAAATGTCAGTCATCAATTCATGCATCACCTCATGTCATCATAACAGAGGTCTGTCTTCCAGGAAAGAACAGTTTAAAATTAATGTAATATAGTATTGGCCATACTATATGATGTATTGCTTGTCTTTGTTTAATAATACAGAAGACAAAGACCTTAAAAAATAATCGCATATCGCATCGCAATCGCAATATTGGGGCAAAAAAAATCGCAATTAGATTATTTTCCATAATCGTTCAGCCCTACATGACAATTATTATAATAACGTATTATCATAATACATATGGCCTAGGGCTGTTCAATATAACGATATGTATCTGATGACTATATAAAAACGTCTATCGTTTCATTTTACCCTCTCGTTTGTTTCGTGGTGTCACAAAATAAACTGTTTACGGTAATATTTGTTCATGTTCTGATGGTCACTGTAGTGGCTGTATTAATTTCTTAAAGTTCTCTCTTTCTCTTATATTTAATATCACCACACTACGGACGGACAAGCGCCTGTTTTTATGTGTTGTCGTTAGCAACAACCACGGTAACACCATCGCGTGTTCGATTGTTTATGTTCCACATAAACCTTTCACAATAAAGCTCAAGATCCTGTTGAGACTTTTCAAAATAAACTGAATCACGTGAAAGAGCAGATTATTTACAGATGAAAAGTAAAAAAGAGCCGTCCGGTGCTAAAAAATAAACCTTAGACTCAAACGTTAGAACAGGCTTTTCCCCGCAGCACGCCGTGTAATAAATACTCACAAAGAAAACGGCGCCGTTACAACTTATGTCTAAAAATGTGTCGTTTCAGCATCGGTTAAAACACTCGACTCCAGCTACATGACGCACAGCTGGAAACACTTCACCTGCCCGAGATTCACAGACTTTACAGAAAATGTTACATTTTTGTGATTTATATCGTTATCGGGACGATAGAGGTCTTATATCGGGATATGAGATTTTGGTCATATCGCACAGCCCTAATATGGCCCACATTATATGCTGTTTATATTGTACGTTATCAACCACCTAACATAAGGACAGCTCTGCACTTCTATCCCACACAGTGCTTATCTGAAGCCTCCACTGCCCAGCCCTGACATTTACCCAGCACAAAGCCAAACTGGATGGCCTTCTCTTTGACGTGGGCGTCAGACTCGGCGATGTAGGAGCAGCGGCGGCTGAAGGAGTTTGCCAGAACTGAGGCCACTTTCACACCGTGGTCCATAAGGGCCTGGAAACAGTGGTGCAGGAGGTGTCTGCAGTGATGAAGTCAAAGGGAGACATCGGGTCAACAGTCAAATTGCAGGAAACACAAAAAATAAAAAAATCCAGTCCACAAGCAGCTTTTAGCGTAAACAGATTCTTATCAGTCATGGCCGTAGACAGCATGGCACCATCCCTACTGTACAGAACACCTGGCACAGTTAACTAGCAGTAAGAATATCACACAAGGGACCGTCAAGAAATGAACAACAGGTCAGTGTACGCAGTTGATGTCCTCGTCATACAGAAGGGATCTCATTTCCATATATGAGCATTCCTCAGTCTAAAGAAGATTCACATGAAACGATGTCTACGATGATAGGTGCCAAATGTGTTTTCAAAGATCTACAAACAAGACCTTAAATTCTCTAGTTAGAAATTATATGATGGAAGCAATCACAATATTAGAGTTTTGGTTGATGGACATTGCTTCCTTCCTCTCTGTTCCAGCATCATTAGTGTTTCACACCTATCAGCCTGCCTAACACTACATTTAACAGAGTGGACAAGAGTTTCAAAAGAGCTAAAAACAGATTTCTCTGGTTACCTAAAAACATGTTTAACATCATTAAGGGCACCCGACTAAACCTATGCTTGGTTCCAGTGTAAAAACTGGTTCCATCCACTGTTGGAAAAAAAAGAAGAAAAAAAAAAAAGAAGAGGATTCCAGTATGAACAAATGAAAATGAAAGTTTGGTGAATGATGAAAAAACCGGCATTCACCAAACTCCAAATACCATCTTTACTGATGACAAAGTGGCCAGAGCTCATTAAAATGACTCTTTTCTACCCTCCTAAATTTAAAGTTTAGCATCCCAGTGTACAGTGACATATACTTGTATACTTCCTCTATGTTTAGTAGCCAAAGGGTCTCCAAAGGTTAGGAATATTAATATTCCTCGTTTTACTGGATTAAGATAGAAGTTCTGCTTTTCATTTAACGTGTTGCCATGGTGAATTGTGCTATCAAAGCTCCATTGAAGGTGGCTTTCTTTCCCTACTCGCACACACTAAACTCAAGGTGAACGTACTCGGAGTTAACTGATCTCAAAGGTAATCAACTTGCAGTTTATGGTTAATCTCAGACTCTGCTGAACCTGCTCAGGACTGCAGTGGAAGTGTGAAAACTACTTTAGGAGAGTGATGGGCACAGTTTGGCCCCATTATGTTCTTACCTTTTGTCTGAAGCCCGCAGCACTTTAGCAAACACCTCCAGCTCACAGAACTCTCCCCCCAGCTGGCAGAGTCGACCCTGCTGGTAGAGCTGAGAGCACAGCACAGTGAGACACAGTGAGAAATGAGATTCAGTAACAATACAACAGATGTCATCTCTATAGGTACAAGTCAAATTTCTTAATGTGCAGGGGAACCAATGTCTCAGCTGCAGGTAAATGACAGTCTAACCTGTAACTACAGGAGTGAAGCTGAACATTTTTTACTCTGCTTTAAGTGATGCAACCAATGTTGTCTGCTGAACAGGATCTTAAACAAAAAAAAAAAAAAAAAAAAATTGCTGATGTCTGGCCTGTCATCAAAGTGCACGCAGCTGGAAACTGTTATACTGAGCCAGGATTATGCTTGTTTATGGACATGCACGTGGGCTGCTGTGGACCCCACCCTCCAACTCTGCTTGCAGTCTGCCTGGAATGTCCATACAGAGCATCACAATCACATCTGATAAGAAAATCAACACCACTCAGATTAAATAGACCCTCGTACACTTGTGGACACAGACAGTATAATCCATATAATCCTTGACACGAATGGCTCACCATAGTGGTGTTTGTGACGGAAACTATTAATCACAGATGTCTCTCTCCAAGGTTCTTACATGAAATCTCACCTAATGAAAACTTGTACTGCAGCCACTGCTGTACTGGGGCGTTATTTTGGTTGTGCAGCTTTAACCTTTCAGTGCTTGTAATTTAAGTCAAACGCTCTACTCACAAGTAGTCACCTAGCTGTGGAGGGCAGTGGGAACCAGAAACAGGAAAACATGTGCAGTGTGGACAAGACAACTTCATGATATTAGGTGTGTGCGCCATTTATGTGTCACCATTTCATAGTGTGTGTAAAAACACAGTGACAATTGTCTAGAACGGTGCTTAAAATTCTAGCATGAACTCCACAGATGTTCATGTTGCCCTCAGGATGATTTGGCACACTGGTAAAAATCAGTGTCAGTGCTGGTGAATTCACCATGTGCTATGTTTCAGCAAACTGCTGAAACTGACAGGAACCTCCACAGTGCACACAGAACAGTACCACAGCACTCAGCTTTTAGATGCTAGCTTGTGTTTGATGAAAACTGACACTTTTGTTACAGCTGTACCTTCAATTTATTGTAATGACTTAAACTCGTGGCAGCATTTTCACATGAATTAGTCCAAAGCAGACTTTGAGCACACTGAGCAAAACTCCAGTATATCGTATCAAAAACACATCAGCAAAATGGGTAAACCAGCACTTGTGTTATTGTGCTTTCCTAATCATGTTAGGAGGCACTGAGCACATCGAGTCCATGCCCCAGACTTCATGTCAGTGTGTTTCTCCTGGGAACTGGGGCATCTGAGCTCTAAGGAAAAACCCATTTTGGTTTATTTACAGAAAATATTTATTCATGCTTTTGCTGGATTTGCACCAGAGTCATTATATAAAAGGAGAAAATGTTAACGAAAGCGTAAGAAAGTAACAAAATTATGTGCATTTGTAGCAGAAGAAAAACTTTCAGGGAAAAACAAAGATTTTTTACTGGGTTTCTGTCACAGTGACCACTGAAATGCACAGATGGTGCAGACCACCCAAAACTTTGTTGTACATGTACAATGACAATAAAAGCCTATCCTATCCTAAACTTAGAATTCTCTCCCCATTCAAGTCTGTATGGGTTTTAAAGTAACTGCCCAGCAGCGTTTCAGATAGCGTCTGTGTTTAATGTTGCTTCTGAAATGGCTTTGGTTTGTGCCCACTAGGACAATAAACATGTATTTTAAAATGTTAATGAATCAATACAAACACAATTGAAAATGCTCTCTTCCCCTTTTCCATAAGTGTGAAGACGAGCTGACTGACAGCTTAAAGGTTTAATTCTTACTGTTAGACAAGAGAAAATTTATAATAAACTTTTATACCATAACCACTGACAGTGTCTAATGAAGGTTTTATGTCACCTTGACCCTTGTTTTTCAAGAAAGACTCCATCTGGAACCTGCAGCACAAAGTAAGTTTAACACACTCAGCATATCATTTCTTTATCTGAACGTTTAAGCACTTTGGTCAGCAAGACTGCAAAAGCACCGTTTTAGTTTGTTTTCCAGCTGTTGTCGTGTTGTTGGTGCGAGAAAAAAAGCTCAGAATAAATAAATAAAATGGAATTCAAACCACTGCTTGCAAATTGAATATAATAAGGTCAACAAGTACAAAGAGGAGCCTTTTTTTAGAGAATAATTTAATGTTAAAATTATCTGCAACCAATGAGAAAATAAAACCTAATAATAATCAAGGAACACAGAATATGAATATTTATTCATAAAGAATATTTCCCCTTACTACTGCTCATCAGGGAAAAACAAACTGACACTACTAAAAAACTTCAGACCCTCTTACTATCCAAAGGGATCTTCCTGGAAGAGACACCATTTTCCTAAACACTGATTGGTCAGTAGGCAGTGTTTTGAATTTCCAGTGACTGCTCTATAAATCATCAGAACACACAGAAACCCACAATGCCCGATTTCTTCCCAACTTAGCCTTAAGACACGTGGAGTAAAACTAATTATTTTTCCATCTGTGTCTTAAGACACACAGAGAGGCGCACATTAACAGAAGGACTACATGAATCAAAGTTACCAAATTGCCCCAGTTCTTAGCTCCATTGGCCCCCTGTCTTAATGAAGCTCTATTTTTTTCTTTCTTTGGGGGGGGACACAGTGCAGTTTGCAGGTTAACACCTGCCAGTAAAATTAACTGCAACCACGCCAAGCTGGATGTGAAACCTCATCTCTCAGGAAAATCAAGATCGATCCAAGATAAGGGCATTTTTGCCTGTAACTATTTTTCTACAATACTTCTTACTAGAGCAGGGCGATATAGCCAAAAAAATTTATCACAATATATATTTGAAAATTTGCGATAACGATATAACCGACGATATAATTGATGCGAGACAAAATACAACTCCACAACTTTACTAGCGCAAAAAGACAACCTTCCATTTATTTTCACTTAAACAAGAAGCTGGTTTTTATGTGCATTAAAGCTTTATAAAAATGTAACAGTGCAAATGCAAATTCCTTGCTGAAAGTTTAACCAAAAGGCATTTCCAGTAGAAATGGGCTGACATATCCTGAGCATAACCATGTATAATATCCACTGAAGTTAAAAAGAGGTGCTTTGCAACATTAAACTGCAGTGTGCAGTACGCATTTTTCGGACCATAAGGTGCACGGGATTATAAGGCACATTAAGCGAAACAAAGCAGTCAGATAAATCAAATTTTATTAAACTCATTCTTCTTGCTTCCTCCACTTCTGTACCATTGATTCATTAATGTTGAATTCTCTGGCAGCTGCTCTATTCCCATGTTGTTGCAGTATATTAATGACTAGGGTTGCCAACCGTCCCTTAAAATACGGAATCGTCCCGTATTTAGAAACAAAAGTACACGTCCCGTATTGAGCTAATAAGGGACGCACTTTGTCCCGTAATACAGTGAGAATCAAAAGTAGTCTATAACTTTTAATGGAATTAACGGTTCGTTTGAAAACATAATTCCCAGCCCCTCTCCTGCTTTGTGACCAATGAGCTAACAGCACACTTACGAGTATGACAATTCAGATTACCGCTCATCTCATTGGTCGAGGAAAGGTCGCTTACGGAGAAAATACCGGAAGACAACAGATGACCACAACAAGAAGCATGGCCAACAGGGAAACAAACGCCGACACTGCGGTGCAAGTCTCGGACGACAGTAAACCTAAAGCTGGGCAAACACTGTGCGATTTTTTCAGTCACGTTATTCAGCTCCTGCTCAAACTGCACGATTGACTCGCAGGGGTTAGAAGTTCGTATGTCACGATGCAGGTCTCACACTATACCGCCCGATGCTCTGATGCGACCTGAGTGCTCACACTGTGCCTCCATAACATGAAGGTTATAACAGAAAATCTGTCGCGCTCTCTCTCTCCGTCTTACACTCACACAGACACACACACCACCATCAACTTTGCTAAATTGCTAATGAAAAACATTGATCGGGCAGCTGTGATTGAGCAGCAGTGTAAATCCAACTATTTTCACGGTTGTGTGCCTCCATTGCTTGTGTCCAGATCACACGCTGCACAGCCGTGCTGCTCCATCTTTTTCACCAACGTTTACGTTTGCGCGCGAGCAGTGTGAGCGGCTGTGGTGACACCCTCACGAGCGATTGATGATCGGGAGCTGGTCGTGAGGTGTTAATCGCTTCTCGTTACCCCACGTATACTACACGATGCACGATGAAGGCCAAAATCGGTCCGATCACTCAAAAATCGGCTCAAAATGGGCCTAAAAACGCACAGTGTAAGCCCAGCATTAGAGCAGCAATGTTTGTTCAGAGAAAGGGAAAAATGGGAAAAGGAAAACACCTGGCTGGAAAAAGTTAATATGGGCATGTGCAGTGAATATCAGCGCTATGTGGCCAGAAGTGTGATAATATAACTTATTTTGTGTAATAAACAACTGCAAGGATGGATGATTACAACAAATAGATGACTAATACATAAAAGTAATACATAGATGAATAATGATGATGAGTTAAGATGCGTAATCATGGGAACAAGCGGGTTTTCAAACGGGAGCAGCTGATTAGCATTAAGCCAATTGTACTAAATGCACTAAATGTGCACTGTTACAAGAATGTTTTTCTTTCTATTGTTTTCTATTATTTTAAGTTAAGCAGGACAGAGTTCTTTTAAAGAAAGATTTACTTATATTCTCAAAAGTTAAGCATGACAGGCTTCTGTTTAAGAAAGAGACCTGTTTTACTGTGTTAATGTTGTCATTTTGAGCTAAAAAATAAATGGCTAAATGATCATTTGTTTCACATGTGTTTATATCACAAAGAATACACATCTACTTAAATCAAATTCAAGTCAAATGGTTAAAAAAATAATTTCACACACAAAAAAAGAGCTAGAAAATTCACCACACTGGGAAGGGTGAAGACAACTGGGTCGCCCGGCCCTGGCCACGAGGTGTCCCTTATTTATTTTTCAGGGAGTTGGCAACCCTATTAATGACTAACCTCGTATTGTGGATGGATTATCTCAGTTGTTCTCCTGACTGAAGTTTGGTCCGTTTACAGTATCCTGCCATGCGATTGCATTTGTCTCTAACCATGAAGAACCTTCACGTTAACTTTTATAAGTGGAAAAGTGTTAGTGTTCGTCCTCCAGCTTCACTGTTTATGTTATGCTAACATAGCTGTGTGGCTAGCGATCACGTAGCACATCATTATATAGCAGCTAGCCCAACTTCAGTAACCCTACAAACGTCACTGCTGTTTAGTTTCCTGTCTTCATTTATGTTGGAAGTGATAGCAGAGCTGTACGTTTGATTTTTTTCAGAAATCTCTTAGTCAGAACATGCTATATCATGCTTAGGTAACTAGCGAAACTAGCGAGCTAACTTCCGCTAGCTTCCTGCTAACTTCTAACTCCGTTAAATGTAATAACTTTTGTTTTCATGGATGCCTGGAAGTTAAACTTTATAGTTACACCTGGTAAAGCAGCAATGCTGATCGTTTTATTAAAGATGAAAGAATTTAGACAGTTTTTAACTCTTAGTGATGCTACAGTGTTCGTTTGACCTGATGCATACGGAGTTTAGGACCCAGATTACTCCCAGATTTAAGGGCATCTTAGTCCGACGGCCGCTTGCATGTTCTGCAAAAAAAATGTGCTTTGTCGTGTATCTGACGGACAAACACCAAACCAGTTCCACATCACTGAAGTTGCACCATTTTTACAAACCAATTCTGGTTCATCAGTTTCACTCAACAATCGGCCATGTGCGTATGAAAACAAAGGCACTGCGCATGCGCGTTTTACTCATATTCTATCGCGATATTTCATTTTCCTATCGTTGCCTAACATTATACCGGTATTACCGTGAACGGTATAATATGGCCCAGCCCTATTTACAATGCAAGATGTTGTTTATATGATGACAAAGACACACCGTCACTGGAGATGGTGGAGACCAAAATAGAGCTTAAAAACAGATTCATGTGGTCAAAGTCAAAGCTAACCATGTGTGATAGATATGCAAACTTGCACATCCGTTAAAGCCAGTGATATCTGCACAGCCTTTGTAACGTGTGATGATTCGACTTTTTAGTGCACTTAAGGCAAACGTAAAAACAATCCCAGTCTTTCTTTCACACTGTTACATGATTACATTAATACTACCACGCCTCTCTGTCAACGCTCACATTGTTGATGCTGTCTAATCAGCTCCACTTCGACAACTGCTCTTTAATACACGTGTAATATTTTCTGTCACAGCTTCAGCTGAATCAGTTTAATTTAACCCTTCGACAGCACAAGGTCAAAGCAAGAAGCACATATGACATTTTTGTTTGCGTCTTACGGAAAACTACTCATGCCGAGTTCCATCAACAACTCCCTTAAAAGCTGTTATTCCGCCTTTATGGAAACTTTTCTTTATAAGCGTCTCTGAACCACACTCGGGTTTCTGATATCACCTATTTCGACAGAGCCAGTAGGGGCAGTAGTGCTCATGGGGTTTCAGGTTTGACCCTAAAGCCTACCCAGACACACGTGCAAACGCTCATGCACACACACTGTCACCGCGATGTTAGCCGGCAACATTCAGGCATAAACTCATTTTGAGCAATAAACTTTATTTCCAACTAAAAGTTTAAGAGGAGAGACATTAAAAGAGAATCGCTTTTACCTGGATACGTTGGTGTTAGGGTGCAACAGCTAATTCAAATAACAGTGGACTACTGTGCCTTTAACAAAAAAGCAGAGCCCGTGCACGCAGGCTAACGACATCCGAGGAGACCCGGAGAGCACGCCTTCCACCGAGACAATGCCCTAAAGAAAGTAACAACACTAAAATTCAAAAGGTTCTTCTTCTGACCATGCTCCACCTCTCCACTAAGTTTACTGAAATGCAGACAGTTACTTTTACTGTAATCTTGCTGACAGGCAGATAATCAGTAAAACTGAGCCAATCACATACCTCTGACTTCTCTTTAGCAAGTAACCAAGAGTAACTGGACATAAATCTTTATTTTAAAAAAGTAAAAATCAGTTTAACAACAAAACAGAGTTCAAACCCCATTTACAGGAAGTGACGGTGCGGGCGCACACACCATGCATATACCTTGGTTGGCCCAGTAACCTTTGTCATCTCCACAGACGCAGTTTCACTCTGACTACTGTCACACAGACAAAGCCTTAAACTAACGGCCTCAGCTGGATCAAACTTTACTAAGAATGCACAATTTGTGTTAACGGGCTGTGCTAATGAAGTGACGCAAATAAATTACCGCAAATGCCTTTCAGCAGTAACAGCAGGGTGCTGGTGTTTGACCGAACTGACATAACAGGTATGAGGAGGGAGCTGGTGTCTCTTCAGGTAATTTAAGTAAGAGTTGTAAGATCAGCTGATGGGCAGGGTGTGACTCCACCTTCATTCTTCACATTTATTTCCACAAAAACAGAAACACTGAACCATACAAAACCTAAAAAATGTATTTATAGATACAGGCTCAGCGAGTTTGAAAAATGTTAAAGGTCACACTGCTACTGAGGCTTTTCTCCTGCCTGAGAGGACGAGCACATCGTTAGGGTGGTGTCTCCTCGCAGCATGAAGAACCCAAACCACAGCCGGGGTTTCCTGGGTGGATTTTAAATTGGCAATGATGTGGTTTAAGTCTACAGAATAAAGTGCTGTACAAATGCAAAGTAAGTAAGTGGTCAGCAAGACTAGGAAAGCATTATATAAATGTATAAAACTAACAACACGTCTGCTGGGCACAGGTGTGCTGTAAGCACAACACAGAACAAGAACCTTTTCAATTATCCTGGTTTTTGGGCACAACACATGAAAACTGTGTCAAGTGCCAAAAAAGTGCCAAGATGTGGTTTTATGAAAGGTAAGCTGACGATCAGAAGGTATTTACAGGTCACTGACAACCTCGCAGAGACAACGAGACTAAAGAAAGCCACTGTCCCAAAGAGTCATGGGTTTATCTGCTCCCTGCATAGTCCTGCACGTTGGTGTGCAGGTTGTGGTAATACTAAATATGAGTGGAAACTGCACGGAATGTAAAAAACAGACTATCATTAGAAAATAATACATGATCTCGTGTTCTGAGATAATGGATGGGAATCGTGTGTGTTTTGTTTTGGGAGAGATGAATTCTATTAAAAAAGGCCTCCGGTCCTTTTCACAGATCACTCCAGCTGCTGTAACGACACCTGCGTGCAGTCTATTACAACACAGAAATGGTTTCCTGGTGCACAGCGGTGAGAGCCACTGAAACATGGAATGACACCAACAAACATCAGCGCTTAATGACATCCACCCGACGGAGTGCAACAGCTCTGAACTGTGAACATTTATTTCGCTGGTGCCTCGTGTATCTGCTGCTTCTGCTGGCTGAAAACTACATGGGGATTTTAGCTTGCGTGTTGCGAATCCAAAGAAGCTGTGCACGTCTAACCCTACGCCTTTCACTTTCTTTAATAAGTCATCGCTGGTATAAAGATGAAGATATCCCAAAGTTAGACGTCTGAGGGCTGCTTTTTTAAAATCTTGGTCATTTTGGCCTGTATTTGTATAGCGCTTTTCTAGTCCCTAAGGACCCCAAAGCGCTTTACACATCCAGTCATCCACACATTCACACACTGGTGATGGCAGCTACACTGTAGCCACAGCCACCCTGGGGCGCACTGACAGAGGCGAGGCTGCCGGACACTGGCGCCACCGGGCCCTCTGACCACCACCAGTAGGCAACGGGTGAAGTGTCTTGCCCAAGGACACAACGACCGAGACTGTCCAAGCCGGGGCTCGAACCGGCAACCTTCCGATTACAAGGCGAACTCCCAACTCTTGAACCACGATCGCCCCATTTTGCAGAAAAGCTCTGATGCTGAGCCAAAGCAAAGCGAGATTAATGGGTCAGTGAGCTACGTCGAGCTTCAAGTCAGAGTTCTTGGTGTTACCAAAGTGGCCCTCTTTGTAACTGACCAACTCACCATGGCAACTTCTTCTGAGCACAAAACCTTAGAGAAACTCTTTTATTTGCATCATATTTTAACTGCAATGTAAATTCTCTGTATTCTCTATGTGCCAGTTGTTAAGCTGTTTAGCTTACTAACAGCAAATGAAGCTACAAAGTCAGAGCAGTGCAAACTGTGCATCTTGTTGTTAGTGGCTTGTGCAGTCTATTCTTTTGGTGATGCCAGAAATCTATACATTTTTGCTTTACTTTGCTGCCAAGTCTCCTTTACACTGTTGAATTGGAAGCTACTAGAACACACAACAACAACCAAGAATAGCTATTTGATCAATGAAGTTAATTTCCCTTTGTGTGCAGGCAAACTAAAAGGATTTCCACATCTCCTTCATTAGCCGGTGGGTCAGTAAGTTTCAGTGTTTAAATGTATCCAGTTTAAAGTTTCCGAGCTAATGTGAGGCAGTTATGTTAAAAATGAACAGCAGCACCGTGAGCACACCCACACTTAAAACAATTAACTCTGATTAAAATGCTCATCGTACCGCTCTGGGCGCTAAATCACAGGATTAACAATTTTCTGCAACATTAATTTCCTGTCTTCTTTGCAACAGTGTTGCAATGTAATGTTAGATTTTATCACCATTTCAATATAATCATTTGATAACACTCACTGGAGTCGGCTGTGCTCGTGGGGATTATTCTGTGCTGAAGGAGAGTCGGGCAACACATTAAAAGCCCCTTTGATGAGAATGTGCATCGGACCCAGAGCAGAAAGCTCAGCTTAACACAGGAAGCTGATAACCACCGTTGTGATACCTGTTATGTCCAGCTGGGGTTTTAGATTTTTTCAACTCCGCTAAAGCAAAGAAAGCCCGGCTGTATTGAATTTCCCTCGTAGTGCAAGTGTTTGCATTTCTTTTATATCACTAAAATCTGCAACAGGCCAACAATGATAAACCACATCTTCAAGTATGAAGCCAAAGATCAACTTAATAGAAGGTGTGTGTGTGTGTGTGTGTGTGTGTGTGTGTGTGTGTGTGTGTGTGTGTGTGTACGCACCTGTGTGGCAACAGTCGATAAAGTCTATTGATTTGTGGAAAAAAGTGACAAAAACAGTGATTTTACTTCCCACTGGGGGGGCGATGCCTAACATCCATGTGATCTTACCCAGACTGAGGCACCAGTAGATCACTGGTGACCTTTTTCTTTCATCCTGCAGAAGCAGGACAAACGGCTGTCCACTCCTTTAAACCTTGCTGTTAACGATGTAACATTTTTCCACATGTACTAAAACAAGCTGCAACATCTGATGTCGTCTTTGAGCTCAGAAATGTCACTGCAGTCACACACACACAAATATTACATCACCTTGTGGATCAAGGGATCCTGAAACAGAAATCCTGAAAAGGGCTCATGGGAAGGCCAATTCTGCATACGCCCAATGCCACCCAATGGCAGTGACCTTGGCTCCTCCAGTGAACACAGCTACCCCTACTTAGCTGCCTCCAAAGTTCTCATGCCTAGCACTGATTTCAGTGGTGGATCTGCACCTAAAGAGCAGAACCGACTGCCAAGGAATCTTTGAGCAACATCAGCAGCTAAAATGTTTCATTAGATTTTGGTTGCAATGCAGGATGATGCTATATAGTTTATATCTAGTAAGGTCGATACCTTAAAATTGGACTACATACAGTTTTCGCTCGGCAGAGCCCCACACCCACTCTCCTTTTGCACACAGATCTCTGCAGATTCTCCCGTAGCAAGCAGGGAGACATGGCTCTGATCCAAAACAACAAATATCTTGTGTTGGTTTTGACACTCTAAGGTTAACATTAACTTCTGTTAAATATCCATGTGTGGGAAGAGTTGACAATATTTGAATGAAAACACAAAGAAACGACTGTTTTTAAAGGCACCAAACAGCCTTTTGTACTTTGCAGAAAAGCTGCATGTCTGTGTGATCTAGGGCCATTTATAAGTCATCCACGTTCAGGGATGTGCAGTTAGGACTACAGGGAAATATGTTTCTCTTCATGAACTGTGCACACAGAACCCCATAAGCACCTGCAGGACCACAGAGTATGCATTGGCCAGTCATTAACCTACCAGCTGCCGAGTACAAAATCTACGTGAAGCTGGATGGCAACTGCAGAAACTGGAGCAGCTAATACTCCTGTTTATGTACGGCTGCCTCGAGAGGCTGATGCTGAGCTCACGCGGCTCACTCATTTCATTTTTCTCATCACTGCTAATACAACCCCAGTGCCAAAAACACTGTGCACATAATGCAATGACTGAGGTGCAGATCCACTATGTTGTTTTTATGATCAGTTGTCAATAAAATATTTAATATTTAAAATGAGAAAATGTACCGCTTTAAGAGACGTTGTTACAATTCTGTATCCCCTCTATTTTAGCACCACTTGTGGTGTTACTGGGAACTGAGGAAAGCATTTGCTGGACTTTTGAGAGAGCAAAGTGTTTGAAAGGTTGAACCTGAGGTACGCCAGATCAGCACCATGAAGCTATACTGTGGTAACAGATGAAGCGTGCACTCGAGCAGCGTCCTGCTGACACACAAGGCCCTACCTGAAAAAGACATCCATCATCTGGATGGGAGCATATCTTTCATACCTTTCAGCCTCGGGTGCCTTTTCCAAACGTGCAAGCAGCAAATTCCATCAGCACCTATCCAATTATGTAACCCTAATACATTAGCACATCCCATAGTACCCAGGCAGATTACTAAACATCCTCCTACATGATTAGCATTAAAGCTGACCACAACATCACTGATGAGCTTAGCTTTGAGAATTACATCTTCACAAATTCTATAGCCATAAGATATATTGACAATATGGATAAATATAATTATATTAAGCAATCTGTACAAATAATATTGATGGAATTCTAACAATACACCTAAGCCATTTTAATAAACTGGCCCAGCTACATGCTGTGGGTCTGAGGTCAGCAGGGTACCCGCCTTCTACTCGGGCCTGAACCCATGCATCAATGAGAGGTGACAGCTACCCAACTGAAGACAGGACTGATTAATGCTCAAGTGCTGAATCACAGGCTGCAGGCAGCCAATCACACATGGGGATCAACACAGAGCACAAAGCTGCAGGAAGAGAGACTAAAGCCCCCTTGTGTGTCATGAGAGGTAGCAGCTAACTGTATTCATGACACAAGCAGCAGAAAACGATCCGTACAACCACTGCACACAGAAACCTGGCTGTCCTCCACATCTCTGATTAACCGCAAAACAAACAAACAACAACAAAAAAACAGCAAATAAATCTTTGAAGTTGTTTTTTAATGTGAAGGATGATAAGAATCAGATTCATGAATTCATTTTGTTACATGATTCGTTATTCAGTTCAGATTCTGAGCTCCTCTCTGAGTCTGAGCTGTAGACTTTAGGGCTGCCACGATTAGTCGACTAGTCACGATTACGTCGACTATCAAAATCGTCGACGACTGATTTAATAGTCGACGTGTCATTTGAAGCTTTGTAAGATCCTGAAAGACGCAGGAATAATAGCAGGATTTAAGAGTGTAATAACAGACTGAAACAGAAGATGGCAGCACTGCATGTACAAGGATGCCAACTGCCGTTAAACCCCGAAGAAGAAGAAGCTGTGTCCCAGAATTCATAGCGCGGCCCAGCTCAGTTTCCAACAATGGTGGCAGCTAGTTGGTTTTACTCTTATTATTCTTTCTGGGTCACAAAATAAATGTTTAACATATTTTCAGGCGAGAATGTAGCTGTGTAAACCTCAAATATCTGCTCAGTTTATCAGGACACCACATATTTTCAAAAGTGCTCCGACGTTTTCAGAGACGTCTGTTACCCACTAGCTCGATAGCTAGCCGGAGGCTAGGCTAGGCTAACTAGAGCCGTGAGAACACCGGACTCCCGGCAAATCGTTTTCAAACCCACCGCCGTCTTTCGCTACTCAGGTTAAATATATATATAAGTCACTTAGATAACTTCAAAATGTTATTGTTTGGCTTTTTTTAGTATTTTATTTGTTCCTGAGTAAATCGGTTTGGCTGAGATTAAAGTTTTTACACAGCTGAATAAACGTCAAGCAGACAGCTGATTATCAGAAGTGTGAGATGCTCAAGAATTTACTCCGGTGTCCTGTTATATTTTAGAAAGCAAGGAGTTTATTAAACCACAACAATCTGCAGATTTCATTAAAATTTAATAAACTATCATCTTGTCTTTATTTTTAGTTAGCACATACCTTAAACACTTAAAGCTGTAAGCTAATGATAGTTATATAAGAGCAGATGCTGCTGGTGCAATAAGCTGTATGTCCAATGGATGATGATCTGATTAGTCGACTAATCGCAAAAATAATCGGTGACTAGTCGACTATCAAAATAATCGTTTGTGGCAGCCCTAGTAGACTTCAGACATAAAGAGCTTATCCCAACAGAGCTTTTTGACTCATTTTATAAAGAAAACCGATGAAAGATTTGGAAAACGAACAGGAAAAAAGCAGACACTTCACACTGGCTTTGCACTGCCTCGACTCGAAAGAAAAAGTGAACCAAACACTGGTGACGCAGATCAACCGTTAACTCGAGTTCAAAGGTCAGTTCAAAAGCAACGAAGTAGAACAAATCAGGGTAAGTACTAGTTTTCCTTTCATGTTTCGCCCTCCCTCCCTTCTTCACACGTACAAGCATGAATTCAGGGTCCAACGCCTCTTTGTGGCCTATCAATAATCTGTATTACCAACCAATAAATTGACCTTGTGCAGCCAGAGAGCAGCAGTAACAGCACTCAGCACACTCTATTCAGCTGCAGCAGCTGCACATAAACTGAGGTCATGAAATTTCAAACCACATTGATGCAGTTTATTAAAAGACACGTGAGAAAACTGAATGACATCAGTCCATGACCGATGCATAAAAAAATGTTGTATTTTTATTATGACTACGAATCAAGTGAAACATATTTCTAATTACCTTCCATAACTCATTACAGTCTGTAATATAAATACATCCAACGTCAAAGCATCAACAGCCCAGCCAGTTAACCATTAACCTACCAGGACAGGATTTAATGAGGCTGTAGAAAAGCGATTAGTCCCCTCCCACCTCTCCATGCAAGAATGCAGATTAAGGTACAAACAGATAGATGGCTACAGACGTTTTGGCTTATTGTTCAGATTTGGGCCTGTGGAAATGTTCACAGCCTATAGTGGGACTTGCTGCCGTAACGTACACACATCTAATATTATGGCGATGATGACCAGGCACCTTAAAGTCACATGAATCGTGAAGATGTGGCGGCCTTCATCTCACACATATTAGCAAGTGCAAGCATAACAAATACCCTGGAGGTCCTAGGAGAGCTCCACAATCTCCATGGTGACAGATGTGGAGGTGGTTCACCAGAGGTAGCAGAGCACAGCTGGCTGAGGAGCCCATTTAGTCCTCATGAGTTTGGAGTCTGATGTTAAATATTCATCAAGTTAAATCATTTCTGTTTAAAACAGTAACTGCATTGATGAAGATATTACACCTGTTCTGAGGAGCAGATCTCCAACAGCTCGTTAATATTGAATGTCTGGATTTGTGTCTGGCACTGAATTTAGATTTGCTTGCACTGGTCATCTTCTACAACGTTAGTCTCTTGAAATGAGCTTTTTAATGCACACAGCCACCGAACCAGAGACCAGCTTCTTTCAACGGGAATAATAAATGAAGGGCAGGCTCTTTCCCTCCTGTAGCATCTGCTTCACTTATTGTTTTTAAAGCTACGAGTTCTAAATTATAGTCCTGTCGTTACTGGTTCTTCAGGCTTCCAAGCAGATTTTACAAGATTGTCTTCAATAACCACCCCATGCACCTGACGAGGGAAAAAAGCTGTCTACTCTGTAGACAACAAGCCTGCCACTTTGAGGAAAACACGTCTGAAATAGTCGTGGCTAGCAAGCCCGAGCTTGTAAAATAAGTTTGGGGGACTCTCACCAGTAAAATAACTGCAGAAGGCACCGTTCTTCTGTATGGATATGAACAAAGACTGCAAAAAACTAAAAATGAATGCTAAACAGAGTCCATGTATGACTCCAATCACATAAAACCATCCGAATGTATCAGAAACATTTTTTTAAAAATGAGGGCACGTCTGAGAAAGTTTCTATGATTTCTTAATTCTTTGTTTTTAGTGTCACACACTGGTTAAACAATGAGCACTGTCACCTGACTGCGAGGAGGCTCCCTGCGCCTCTGTGGGACTCCTCCAGGTACTCTGGCTAACTGGTGACTGTAAACTGGCCATTTACAAACAGGGCCTTAATAACTGATTCTACTGATACTGATGTTTACTGGGAAATTAAACTCAGTCCATCAAATACCTTGTCAGTACCACAGGAAGATCAGCATGGTGGTAACAGCAAACCTGGTCAGACACTGACCCTCTCACCCAGCTGAGCATGGACATTTTAAAGCTAACAGAAGAAAGCTCTAGAACCAAAGCTGCCCCCGAGCCAGCAGCCTCACTGAGACCAGAGGACCAAAGCAGTTACAAGGAAGGAAAAAGGGTTCATGTCCTGGTGATGTCATAAACATACTGAAAAATTATTTTATTATCTAATATTCGTTTGTTGTTTTTAATGTAAATCTGTTATTTTGCTTGGTGAGGCAGAATATGCCACCAGATAAAGGTGCACGTACAGCAACTCATTTTCAGTTAATTATTTGCACCTCCTTTAAGTTCAATTTATTAAAGCGCTTAAAGTGAGAGAATATCCTGTGACTCAGTGCAGTCAGGTGGAACTACACAGTTTCATAAACAAGTAAATGACACTGTGCATTGAAGGACAGTTGAATTTTGCATGTACATGCTGTCAGTTACAGTTCTTATAAGAGAATCAGCAAAATGAATAAATCACAAATCAGAGTCAGACACCAAAGCAACAAGGATGTCTCTACTTTTTGAAACTATCTTTTTACTGCGACTGATGAATCAAACTCTACTTTAGATCAAGCTTCAAAATAACTGTTTCATTGGTTCAATGCCTTAATGCTTTCTTGGTATAAACCTTTGATGATTTACGTTTGTGAAAACCATTTCTCACACATCACAGTTCTTTTGATTTTCCTGTATATTGCGCTCATTTCATCTTTGCCTTGATGACACCTTCTGTGTTTGTTTCACGTTCAACGTGCGTCACTTTTACATAACTTAAGGGCTCCGCTAAATACAGAACGAAGAATCTGTAAACCAAGCGAAGACGAGTTTGAGTCAAATAAAATAAAACATTGTTCTCCTGGAACTCCTGATCTAACGTGATGATTGGCACTGCCAGAGAGCAGAAAACTGTTGTAATAAGACGCGCTAATGGGAAAGTAAACAAAGAAAGGCCTCATTATGGAGAACACTTTGTGTATTGTAATGCTGTGATGCAATCCGGGTATTCTTAGACACTGAGTGGCATTAAATGCAATGGCTACCATTCGATTCACACAAAACAATGGGTGTGATTTCTACGAGTGCCCCAAACACACTTTTCAGCCACTCACAGTCTCAGGCTGTCTAAAGACTGCGTCTGTAACACCCGACACAAGTCACTGCATCCTTAGCTTGTCTTTGGCTCTCCCATACTGTCCACACAGACACTTTCACAGCAGGTTTCCACTATATGGCCACCTCGCTAAATCATCATGGCAGTAGAGGAGCAGCCAGAACCTCCTGCTGTGACTTGATGTTTTCTGTCCTATAAAATAAGCTGAGCCTGGTCGGCCGCTGCTGCTGTCGAGACTGGAAGCCTCCACCATGGCTTCTGAAGCAGCAAATCCTGAACTCACATGTGCCTCGGTGCCCTGTTTAGTCTGGGCAAAGCATCAACAGAAACACCTAGAGGCGCAAACATACATGCAGCTCTGTTCTTGAAGAGCTCATTTCACCTGTGGACATGATGTCACGCAACCAGCACGAGGCTGCTGTGTTGTGGGGTCGGCAAGAGGAAAAACCACATAAAACAGGAAAATCATTTTTACTCTCAGGGTCTATTTTGTGCTGTCGGAGAGGGAAAAAAGGTGAACAACAAAAACAACAAATGGGTTTTACATAATAAGACTATTACAGATTCTTCTGAGTTTAGAGCAATTACTCTAAAAAAAAGCAAACAAACTGTACAATACAGCCAAGGAAGGAAAAGAAACACCTACAGAGGCTGAACGGGCTCATGGATGGTTAACTATACCATTCATGTCAGATGGAAACAGGATCATTAAGAGTCAGAAATAAGCAAAGAATAAATAAGAAGTGCAACTGAAAAAAAGCTAGTCTTCCAATTAATTTCTATAAAACGGAAATAAAATGTGGACCACAATCGATGAATGTCCAGAGGCATGAAACCTTATTGGCAATGACAACATGAGGTTTCAAAATTTTACATGAACAAAAATTCTACAAGCAGATATGCATCCACCTACAATGCAGCCATGACAGGAGCAGAACAAGTTTCCAGTGGTGAAGGACAGGACAGTAACTTTGGACCGACACTCGGTTTTTATTCATAGACGTGGAGGGATTTCTCTCCTTAAGTCCTAATGGGACTTACTGGGGAGCCTCTGGTCATTTGTAATAATTTTGGAAGTAGTCTGTGTCTCACAGTACTGCCCGAGTTCGCCGTCTCCATAATTTGTTAAATATCCCAGTGCAAAGAAATGGTCTTCCATACTTATCCACACACAGAAGCGATGCAGCCCAACATGCTGCCTCTCAGATATTTGCTCCAATGGTAGCATTCGCTGTCATCTTGTGTCTAACGTCCGTCCCACTCACAGCCCTGCTCATCATTATTCGGTTTGCTGCACTGTTGCACATTCAGCAGTTTTGTGAATACCTTTGGTTATGTTTAAATCCCCTCTGTTTTATGAAAAGCGATGAGTGAAATCTTTATTATTTATCATTGTTCAGCATGATGTTTCACTAGCTGAACATGAAAAATACGTTTCAGTGATTCAAAGGGGCGTTCAGATGTGACTTGTGAATTCTGTACTTGATTTTGAAATGATAGAATACCGTCACACCCCAGCTCGGCACCTTCAACATGTACTTTTGGTGTAAAAACAAAAGAATGCCCTTGTTGTGTGCCTTTCCTAAAACTAGAAGGCTTAAGATCCCTGTGTGTGGTGTAAACTTACAGTAACCACATGCAGGAAGTCTAGGACCAAAAACTAAGCAACCTCCAACTCAAGGAGGCTGTTTAACAGCTGATAAACTTCTTATCTTTGCTCAACAATGAAAAATAAATACTTGCTGTGAAGCATATACCACGTGGTCGTAGAAAGCTCCATCACACTGGATTTCCACAATATTAAACTGCATCCTGGAATAACCTGACATTTACAACTTTGCTCAAAATATAGAGATTGTTGTATAGACTGTTGCACTGCTATCTAGTCACGTTTCCATAGCAAACACCATACTGGAGGTTTCTACGACAGCAGAATACAAATTTACATCCCCATGCAAAGCAGCGCTGCATTAACTCAGCTGATAAGGCCTGCTGACGTAGAGTGAGTGTGAGGCTGTGTGTCACAGTGACCGCTGTTGTTGTTGCATCGCTGAACTACATAGTGGTCAACCACAAAGGTACAAATAACCCGTGAAGGTGTTCCAGAAAAGTGCCAGGAAAGATTACTAAGAAGAACCGGTCTCACTGAGAACACAAGGAACCACAACAACAGGTAAACACGTCAATCCAACTCTTTGACAGCTCCATCAAAATCATGAACAATTATTCTGGACAGCAAGAAAGACATCCAGATGAAGCTCCACATTTTTAAAGCCACGTATTGTTGCTCGGTTAAAAAACGTCTTCCTCAAGGCCAGTTCATCAACAACAGGGCTACCTGTGACAACTGAGATCAGCCTCTCACCACCATGACTGGAAGGGTCCATATCATCTGCTCCCTCTTGAATTTGACTGACAAGAAGGAACGCCAACAAGCACATCGCCGTTAAACTCGGCCAAACACGAGCATCACTGTGAAAAAGGAAAGTGGCACAATAGTTGTGCTTTCTTCATCACAGAACGTCCAAAAATCAACTACGACTCTATGAAGTGTGCAGGTCTGAACACTATACTTGTGTTCAGCGCTCCACTTCCTATTATTCCCACTGCAAAGAAACTGACTGCGATTCAGTGGCAGGAGTAGCAGAGGGTGAAAATGACTGAATGAAGTTGCATTTCTAAAAAAGTGTTGGTTTTCACAAATACAGTATCGATAATATTAAATCACCTCATTGCATCCTGTAAAACATTCTGCTATGTAATCTATTCAGGTTTAGGATATGAAGGAACTCTTTGATGTGAACTGTTTCCAAATGACGACTAAAACAGATGTTAGAAGTGTTGTTAAATCATACGAGAGATTTCCATGTTTGTAGAAGGAGCAGGTGCCCGTGGTGGTTGAAGGTCATGCTATCAAGAAGCTGTTGTTGGTTGCTCTAATGCATGAAATCAAAAATGCATCACAGTGGTGCCGTGAAATGCCCAAAACTCACAGAGAGGAACTTTAATACAACGAATCTGTTGCTTTGATTCTATCAAAACTGTATCTCTAACACGAAGAAAAAGCTTTACTGTATGAAATTTACACAGAGCTCTGTTCATTCTGGACTGAGTGGGAGGGGTTTTTGGTTTTTTAGAATTTAAGTTCATTTGCTTGTCATCTCTGGGCAAGCTGACCAATCAGAGCAGCCTGGAGTTAGTGGGCTGGGGAGTGTAAAAAAGACAGGAGTATAAAAGAAAAACAGAACGTAACCAAATGTAATCCCCAAAATCTGAGCCTGTAAGTGTACCCGGGCTCCTCAACCACAGTCTCTATAAGCACATATGATACACGATGATGAGTGCCCACCTCTGGCCCTGGACGGAAAGCTTTGTGAACATTGTCTGCTGCAGTATGCACAATCAGCTGCTAAATGGAAGCATCACTTCCCTGCTGTAAAGTGCCATTCAAAGTGAGATTACTTTAAAAACGAACCTTATTACTCAAGAGAGAATCACACCCATCATCCTTGATAGTTTTACAAATGCAGTTAAATGTTTGTTCAGGTCACGTTACTGTTCTGTCAGCTCTGTTCCTCACGGACAACGACGATCGTAATGATAACAGCAGATTCAAGCATGTGGAGCCGTTCAGTGTGGAATAAACACCATCGCTAGACCTGACCTGAAGTTAGCTGTCACTGCAGCAAGCCACTCACCAAATGTTTGGACTTGAGCCTCGAACCTTCTCTCAAACAAATTAACGCTCCACTCTCCCACATGAGTAAATGTTCAATTGTACCGTGAGTCAACAGAAAAAGGGAAGATGACTTTTACCTCTAAAATCTTAACACTCTCAGATGTGTGTCTCTTGAACCCCTTATTACGGTACATGTTTATATATTAGATTTCCCATATTTCTAAGATTTGAGTTTATTCTATTTCAGAAAAGTGACGATGAGGAGGAACACGCACTTTTTGGTCAGATCTAATGTTTCAGGCACAATTATCCCTCGAGAAACTACCACGCACAAATCAGGCTTGAATGAATAAATGGTGGTGAGGAGTGATCGGAGGATAACACAACAAAGGTGAATCTTTCTGACTGTAAGCCCATTACGCTGCTGATGTCCTGGCAGAATAGGCTCTCGTGAAAACTGAACTCATAATTGCGGCAGTCAAGCCTGCTGTAGCAATTAGAAATGGTGTCATGTGACTGCTTTGATAAGACTGGACGACTAGATAATCCCACCCTGTGTGTATGGTCACATATGATCGTCAGAGTGTAACTGGCAATCTGTTTGAGGCATATTTAAGCCGCAGTATTACAAAGACTGAAGTCACGCTACCCGAAAATCTAAACTGTGCTAAGGCAACATAATAACATTAATAATAATAAAGATGTCCGGTCAAACTTCCCTGCGGAAGCCTGGTAAAGATATGACACAGTAATAGATGTGTAACAGGCTCTCGTGGCTGGAATCCGGACTGACAAAGTTCAGCTGTTGCCAACCCAGGGAGTAAAGTGCAACAAGAAAGCCATCAGGGATAAGATCTCTGTGTGTTTGCAGATAAATGTTCACCCATATCTTACATAAGTGCCGCTATGCTTACACTGTATCCATTGCTTCACCTGTGCGTACTTAAACTAACCTGACAACAAAATGCTTCCAGTAAAGCCCATACGAGCTGAAATACATCATGACGCTGCATTAGATTACAGGCCTGTCAACGCTTGTTTGTTTACCAGAG